>NC_140999.1:51295463-51537065 GCF_052327205.1 Somniosus microcephalus | reverse complement strand
GGGGAGCGAGAGGGTGGGGGAGCGAGGGAGGGTGGGGGAGGGGAGCGAGAGGGGGAGGGCAGGGAGAGGGGGGAGGGAGGGAGAGAGAGTAAAGCAGGGAGAGACGGGGAGGGAGAGAGAGGGTGAGGGAGGGAGAGCGTGAGGAGAGGGGGAGGGAGAGTAAAGCAGGGAGAGACGGGGGAGGGAGAGAGGGTTGAGGGAGGGAAAGAGTGAAGGGGTGGGACAGGGAGGGAAAGAGTGAAGGGGTGGGAGAGCTTACCTTCTTCCTTCGCAGGGGTCCATCGGGCCACCTTCCCCCCGCCCCCCGTCGCGCTCTCTCTCTTCCCCCCCGTCGCGCTCTCTCTCTTCCCCCGTCGCGGCTCTCTCTCTTCCCCCCCGTTGCGCGCTCTCTCTTCCCCCCCGTCGCGCTCTCTCTCTTCCCCCGTCGCGCTCTCTCTCTTCCCCCCCCGTCGCGCTCTCTCTCTTCCCCCCGTCGCGCTCTCTCACTCTCTCTCCCCCCGTCGCGCTCTCTCTCTTCCCCCCGTCGCGCTCTCTCTCTTCCCCCCCGCCGCTCTCCTCTTCCCCCGTCGCGCTCTCTCTCTTCCCCCCCGTCGCGCTCTCTCTCTTCCCCCCGTCGCGCTCTCTCTCTTCCCCCCCGTCGCGCTCTCTCTCTTCCCCCCCGTCGCGCTCTCTCTCTTCCCCCCCGTCGCGCTCTCTCTCTTCCCCCCCGTCGCGCTCTCTCTTCCCCCCCGTCGCGCTCTCTCTTCCCCCCCCGTCGCTCTCTCTCTTCCCCCCCGTCGCTCTCTCTCTTCCCCCCCGTCGCTCTCTCTCTTCCCCCCCAGTCGCTCTCTCTCTTCCCCCCCATCGCTCTCTCTTCCCCCCAGTCGCTCTCTCTCTCCCCCCCAGTCGCTCTCTCTCTTCCCCCCAGTCGCTCTCTCGCTTCCCCCCCCAGTCGTTCTCTCGCTTCCCCCCCAGTCGTTCTCTCTCTTTCCCCCCCCCAGTCGCTCCCTCTCTCTCTTCCAACAACAACATGCCCTCAAAAAAGCCTCTGCACCGCCCCCCCACTCGCTCTCTCTCTCTTCCCCCCCACTCGCTCTCTTCCAACAACAACATGCCCTCGAAAAAGTCTCTCTCCTCTCTCTCCCCCGTCTCTCTCTCTTTCTCTCCCCCATCTCTCTCTCTCTCCCCCAGTCTCCCTCTCTCTCTCCCTCAGTCGCTCTGTCTCTCCCCCCTCAGTCTCTCTCTCTCTCCCCCCTCAGTCTCTCTCTCTATCTCCCAGTCTCTCCCTCTCTCTCCACATCTCTCTCTCTCACCCCTCAGTCGCTCTCTCTCTCCCCCTCAGTCGCTCTCTCTCTCTATCTCCCCATTCTCTCTCTCTCTCCCCAGTCTCTCTCTCTCACACTCCCAATCTCTCTCTCTCACACTCCCAGTCTCTCTCTCTCACACTCCCAGTCTCTCTCTCTCACACTCCCAATCTCTCCCTCTCACTCCCAATCTCTCTCTCAATCTCTCTCTCTCTCTCTCTCAATCTCCCCTTTCTCTCTCTCTCTCCCCAGTCTCTCTCTCTCACACTCCCAATCTCTCTCTCTCTCACACTCCCAATCTCTCTCTCCTTCCCTCTCTTTCTCTTCCCTCTCTCTCCTTCCCTCTCTCTCCTTCCCTCTCTCTCTCCTTCCATTTCTCTCTCTCTTTCCTTCCATCTCTCTCTCTCCTTCCCCCTCTCTCTCTCTCTCTCTCCTTCCCCCCCTCACTCTCTCTCCTTCCCTCTCTCTCTCCTCCTTCCCTCTCTCTCTCTCCTTCCCTCTCTCTCTCCTTC
Source organism: Somniosus microcephalus (assembly GCF_052327205.1). Taxonomy (NCBI): domain Eukaryota; kingdom Metazoa; phylum Chordata; class Chondrichthyes; order Squaliformes; family Somniosidae; genus Somniosus; species Somniosus microcephalus. Next base: position 51,535,270 of record NC_140999.1, on the reverse strand, counting down.
CCTCTCTCTCATTCCCTCTCTCTCTCTCTCCTTCCCTCTCTCTCTTCCCCCCAGTCGCTCCCACTCTCTCTTCCAACAACAACATGCCCTCGAGAAAGCCTCGGCACCGCCGGGCTCCCCCAGCTAGTCTATATATATAAAGCGGCTCTTCTGTCTGTCTGTCCCGATGTCTGGTCTGTCTGTCCGTCCGTGTTCTATACGTTTTAAAGTTACAGAGCGTACCGACGCGCGCGTCGCCTCAAAAGAAAGCTTGCGATTCCGGACCAGTCATAGGCATATTTACCTTTCGGCCGGACAAAAACCGCGCCCGCGGTATCCGAAAACGTCTTCTGCGTTCCGCTCATTAGCATCTCATTAGCGACCGTGTGACATCGAGGTCGACCAATCGGACGGCGGGTTCCTGGCGCGTGCCGTCCTACAGTTGAGTGTCGAGTGACTCGACGATTGACCAATCCTACGCTTCGGTGACCTGACCGGTCGACCAATCGGTGCGTGTGTGGGCGGGCCTTATCCTTCTGAACCGAGGTGAGTGGCCGCCATCTTGCTTCCATTCTTTTTCTGCTTTCTGCGTCTTTCTTTTCAAATATACATTTCCAGCAAAATAAAATTGAATTTATTAAATTGTTTTAAAAAAAACCTTCATTCATTTGTAAATATTTTTTCTAAACTGAACATTCTTTTTCCTACCTTTTCCCGTTTTTTTGTTAGGCCTGAAAGCCTGGGACTTTCTTGCCCAGCCAGGCCCGAGCTAGGGCTTCTGCTAAGCTCCTCATCCACCCCCCCCCCCGTCACGTTACCCGGGGCAACGGCCTCAGCCACGAGGGTCAGGGTGCGTGCGCAGGCAGGAGCAGGTGAGACGCGGCCGGTGGGCTGGGCTCGGAGAGTGCGGCTCTCGGCAGTGCGGGGCGGCAGGGTTACCCCGGCAACCAGAGCCGCAATCGGCGGAATTCCGGCCGGGGGGGCGGGCTCGGAGAGCGTGGCTCTCGGCCCGGGGGGGGGGGAGCGCGAGGCTCGGAGAGCGCGGCACTCGGCAGTGCGGGGGCGGCAGGGTCACCCCGGCAACCAGAGCCGCAATCGGCGGAATTCAAGCCGGCTGGGCCGGGGGCGGGGCTCGGAGAGCGGCGGGGGGCGGGGCTCGGAGAGCGGGGCTCGGCGGCGGGGCGGTGATTAAGCAAACTTTGGCCCAGAATTTGCGGTAGCATTTGCCGTCATTTTGCTTTTGAAACTGACTGCAATTCAGGATTTGGCGTATGTGCAACCTATTGCGGAAATCCCGATGTTGCAATCTGTCATTCACTGCTCCTCCACCGGCTGCACTGTGCTTCCTTCCCCCCCCCCCGCAACAAACAGAGCCGGCATCAGTGAAATCTCTAAAAAATCAAACAGCGTATTGACTGCTAAGCAAAGGTTATGACCCTGAAAAACTAATTTAAATTTTTTGCAGTGTCCATTTTATCTATTTTCATAAAAAATTAAAATTTTTAAGCAACTTTAATTTGTTCCATCTTTATTTCAGGTTTGCCTTTTGTGAGAGCGGCAATCTTTGTTTTGTTCTCTTTAACATTTTAAAAAAGTTAGAAGTGGATAATTCCCCCCCCTCCAGTCTCTCTCTGCCGCCCCCCCACCCCCCCAGTCGCTCTCTCTCTCTCTTCCAACAACAACATGCCCTCGAAAAAGCCTCGCAACGCTGGGCTCACCCCAGCTAGTCTATATATATAAAAGAGCTCTTCTGTCTGTCCCGATGTCTGTCTGTCTGTCTGTTCTCTATACGTTTGAAAGTTACAGAGTGTACCGACGCGCGCGTCGCCTCAAAAGAAAGCTTGCGATTCCGGACCGGTCATAGGCGTATTTACGTTTCGGCCGGACAAAAACCCGCGCCCGCGGTATCCGAAAAACGTTCAGCCTTCCGCTCATTAGCATCTCATTAGCGACCGTTTGACGTCGAGGTCGACCAATCGGACGGCGGGTTCCTTCCTACAGTTGAGTGTCGAGTGACTCGACGATTGACCAATCCTACGCTTCGGTGACCTGACCGTCGACCAATCGGTGCATGTGTGGGCGGGCCTTATCCTTCTGACCGAGGTGAGTGGCCGCCATCTTGATTTTTCACAATTGTTTCCCCACACTTTCTGTGTGTTAGGGAAGTAAGGTAAATATTTGAATTATGTGTTAGGGAATTAATTAACAATTTATTTGAGGTTTATATTGTGTTTAGCAACCCCCCCCTCCTCCTCACCCTCGCGCAGGGGGGACTCGGGGCCTGAAGCTCAAAAAAATTTCTCTCTCTCTCTCTCTTTCTTCCCTCTCTCTCTCTCCTTCTCCTCTTCCCTCTCTCTCCTCCTCTTCCCTCTCTCTCCTCCTCTTCCCTCTCTGTCTCTCTCTACTTCCCCCTCTCAGGTTTCACAGTGTCGCGGACGGAGCGCGGGTGGGCCGCCCGAAGTTTCCCGCTCGCTAACGGCCGCCAAGCCGCCCTTGCCTGCTCCCCGCGGGCCGCCTCGCGCCGCCCGCACTGACCCGCGCATGCGCCGCCCGCACTGACCGCGCATGCGCCGCCTGCACTGACCGCAGCGGCCGTCCATCAGCCGCGCGATACGCGGGGGACCTCAGCTCCGGTCCGTCCCGGCCTCAGAACCCGACCGCGCCGGCAACCCGACCGCGCCGGCGCTAGGCAGGGGGAGGGGCCGGAGAGAGGGACAGAGGGGAGTGGGGGAGCGGGGGAGTGGGGGGAGGGGAGTGGTGGGGGTGGGCGAGGGGAGGGGTGGGGGGAGGGAGACGGGAGGGGAGGGAGAGGAGGGGAGGGAGAGAGGGGAGGGGAGGGAGAGGAGGGGAGGGAGAGAGGGGAGGGGAGGGAGGGATAGGACAGGGAGAGGACATGACAGGGAGAGGGGGGACACACGGGCAGGGAGACCAAGCGCCCCAAAATTGCCCTCGCAACGCGGGGCTCCCCAGCTAGTATATATATATAAAAAGAAACATGTTATAGATTCAGTCTCTGAGGAGGCCTCCTGTCTCGACTAGGATAACGTCTTTCTCTAGTCGGTCTCGGTGTAGGCGGCGGTACTTCCGTCACCACTTCATCGCTGGAGTCGTCGGTGTCTGATGGCACATCCTGTGCTGTGGAGCTCACTGGAGTGATGAACTCCTCGCAATCCTGAGACTTCTGTAGCGACGAGCTGGGCCGTGATTCCGCTGGAACAATGTGCTGAGACGTTTGAGGTAGTGAATCAGTTGGGTTTCTGGACTCCACAAGTTGATCAGCATGTCGTCTGATTATGCCGTCCCCTGTATCCACTGTGTACATCAAGGGTCCCTGGCGGGCCTTTATCGTACCAGACCGCCACTTTTCATCTCTATAATCACGGGCCAACACTTGCTGCCCCACCTCGAAGCTCCGTGTCTGTCTGTCAGGAGCCCTACGAAATACTCGGTTTTCCACATCTCTCCGGATGTTTGGTCTGAGCAATTCGAGGCGCGACCTTAACCTTCTATTAAAGAACATGACGGCGGGGCCCTGGTTGGTCACCGTATGTGCAGCATTATGGTACGCTAATAGGAAATTGTCCACCTTGTGTTGTAGTGGCAACCTTTCCTCCCCCATCGCCTTGATGGCCTTTTTAAAAGTCTGTACAAATCGCTCTGCCAGCCCATTTGTAGCCGGATGATATGGTGCGGACGTATAATGTCGCACTCCATTCCTTTTTAGGAATGCTTGAAATTCTTCTGCCACAAATTGTGGCCCATTGTCCGAACAGACTTGCTCGGGCACCCCGTTTCGGGCAAAAATGGTCCTTAAGGCTGCGACCGTCTTTTCGGCTGTCGTTGATGACATCTTTATGACCTCCGGCCATTTTGAGTGGGCGTCCACTACAATAAGGAACATCGCATCCAGGAAGGGCCCAGCGAAGTCCACGTGGATCCTTTGCCACGGCGTTGAGGGCCACTCCCACGGATGTAGTGGGGCTTGGGGTGGTACGTTCTGTACCATCTGGCACCCTTGGCATGCTTTTGCTACTTCCTCGATGTCCCTGTCAATGCCGGGCCACCAGACGTAGGCTCTGGTGAGGCTTTTCACTTTGACACCCCCCAGATGACCTTCGTGTAAGTCCTGCAACACTTTATGTTGTAATTTTGAGGGACCACCACCCTGGCTCCGCACATCAATGTGCCCCGGCAGACAGACAACTGGTCTTTCCTTGCCGAAAACGCCGGCAATGATGCGTCACCCTGCGCCGCAAGCCTTTCACGGTCAATTCGTAAACCCTTGCCAGTGTCGGTTCGTTCTGTGTTTCCCGCTCGATACATTGGCTGGTGATGGGCAAGTGTTCCATAACAGCCGTATGATATATTTCCACGGGGTCCTGTACTATCTCTTCGATCTCGGCAGGCAATGGTAGCCGCGACAGGCCATCCGCATTGCCATGCTGTTTGGTACCCTTATATTCGATAAGGTACTGGTGTGCTCCTAAGAACAGTGACCATCTCTGTAGCCTTTGGGCCGTCATCAGGGGCACCCCTTTTGTTGGATTAAATATGGACACCAACGGTTGATGATCCGTCAGTAGTGTGAAACGTTGCCCATGTAGATAGTGGTGGAATTTTTTTACACCCCACACCAGACTGAGGGCCTCCCTGTCGATTTGCGCGTAGTTTCTTTCGGCTGTAGTTAACGACCTTGAGGCAAATGCTATTGGCCTCTCCGTCCCATTGGGAAATTTGTGTGACAACACTGCCCCTATACCATACGGGGAGGCATCACATGCCAACCTCATTGGCATTTTTGGGTCAAAGTGTGCGAGCACTTCCTTTGATGTAATGAGTTGTTTACCCTTTTTAAAAGCAGCCTCACATGCTTCGTCCCAATTCCAGGAGACTCCCTTTTGCAGCAATGAATTTAGTGGATGTAAAATGGACGATAAGTTTGGGAGGAACTTATGGTAATAGTTTATAAGGCCTAAGAATGATCGTAACTGAGATACATTCTCAGGGGGCGGGGCCTTCACTACTGCCTCGATCTTTTCCGGGGACTTATGCAGGCCTTCCTTATCTATAATGTGACCACAGTATGAGATACGTTCCTGGAAAAACTCACATTTCTGCTTGTTCGCCCTGAGTCCGTATTGTTGCAACCGCAGAAGTACTCGCTCCAGGTTAGCGAGGTGGTCGTTATCCATTTGTCCTGTCACCAGGATGTCATCCAGGTAGCACTGCGTTCCTGGAATGCCCTGTAGGACCTGTTCCATGGTCCTCTGCCATATTGCTGGGGCGGACGCCACACCAAATACCAGGCGATTGTACTGGTACAATCCCTTGTGTGTGTTAATCGTTAGGAGCTTTTTCGAGTCCTGCTCCACCTCCATCTGTAAATAAGCTTGACAAAGGTCAATCTTCGTAAAGCGTCTACCCCCAGCTAACGATGCAAATATGTCCTCTATCCGCGGCAGCGGATACTGTACCATGTGCAGGACTGGGTTAATAGTTATCTTAAAATCCCCGCAAATGCGAACCTTCTTTGGTTCCCCCGGCGTGTTATTTGCAGATTTCTTTATAACTGGGACAATGGGCGTGGCCCACTCACTCCACTCAATCTTTGTAAGGACACCTGCACTCTCTAAGGCATCCAGTTCTGCTTCCACAGCTGGCCGAATGGCGTAAGGCACCGGTCTGGCCTTACAAAACTTGGGGTTTGCGTCTTGAGCAATAGTTATTTTTGCTCTAATGTCCTTTAAGGTCCCCAGCCCTTGTTGGAACACCTCTGGCGCTTTTGCCAATATTTTCGACAGCCTGCTTGTAATGGTTGTATCATCCTTGGTGGTTTCTACTTTTATCTCGTGTATCGACTTCCAGTCAAAATGGATTTTTCTTATCCATTCCCTACCCAAAAGTGGTGGTCCACCGTTTGGTAGGACGTATAAATAAAGTCCTGGCACTTTTCTGCCGTTGTAGTTAACTGTTACTTGCATTTTTCCCTTCGGGTAAACTTTTTGTCCAGTATATGTTTTTAATTTGATTTCGGTATCCTTTAAGGGAATGCGTTTGAACAGCCTGTTATAATCTTGTTCATTAATTACTGATAGGGCTGAACCCGTGTCCAGCTCCATATTAACTTCGACGCCTGCTACCTTCATTTTAACCCACATTGTGCTGTGGTCCTCCGTTTTGTCTACACCATATAACTTGAGACATCCCAGACCTTTAGGCTCTGCTTTTGTGCCTTCCTGTGACTCGTCTGAGCTACTGTCAGATATCTTATGTATTTTTGTCCTTGCCTTGGTACTGCTCGGATTGCCCCCACTATTGGGTTTCGTACCCGACCGACAAACTTTCGCTATATGCCCCTTTTTCCCACACTGCCGGCATATTTTATCATGAAACCAACAATTACTTTGGTCGTGGGTGGTTTTGCCACAACGGTAGCATTTACCTTTGTGAAATGTCACCTCATGGGTGTCATAGCCGGTTGTGTTTTGTCGTATTTGAGCAGCACCCTGTGCTGCTGCTTCATGTGCCGATGCTATTTCCATCGCCTGATCTAGGCTGAGCTGTTTCTTGGCCAGCAACCGTTTTCGCGTACTCTCATTTAACATGCCACAGACAAATCTGTCTCTGATCGCTTCCGCCAAAAAGGCTCCAAACTGGCAATGTTTGGACAACCGTCTGAGCTCAGCCAAGTAGGCTGCCTGCGACTCATCATTCCTTTGGTCGCGTCTGTAGAAGCGGTACCTTTCTGCTATAAATGGTGGCTTAGGGTTTAAATGTTCCTTTAACGTATCAGCAATTTGGGCATACGTTTTGTCTGCTGGCTTTTCTGGAGTAAGAAGATTCCTCAGCAGACCGTATGTTTTTGCCCCCATAGAATTTAATAAGGTTGCTGCCTTTTTGTCATCTTTCACCTTGTTTACTACGCAATAAAGTTTATGCCTTTCGACATATGCGTCCCATTCTTCTGTGTCCGCAACAAATTCTGACAACCAAGCTTCTCTGGACATTTTTTAAACTGCTGAAGAGGTTTTCCCGCCTTTTTCCACTAGATGGCGTTTGTTTTTATTTTAAACTGCTGAAGAGAAAAACTTTTCCCCTTTTGTCCACTAGATGGCGCTGTTTTTTTTAAAAATTTCAAACTGCTGAAGAGAAAAACTTTTCACCTTTGTCCACTAGATGGCGCTTTTCCCGCCTTTTTTCCCTCTGCTGTCAACGACCTCTCTCCAGCGTCGTTATTTTATTTTTTTCTTGCAGCTCCCGTTATTGCCACCGTCGCTATTACAACGACCTTCCCCTCTCGTGGCCCGCTAGTCCTCGTGGCTCCGTTTGTTCCCCAGATCGCCTGCCCGTTCTGGCCCTTGCAGCTCGTGTTCCCCGGGAAGGATTGCAGTTTACCTGGCCCTGGGTGGACTTTTGCCCCGTGTCTGGAGCGCCCGTTCAGCCTCTTCTCTCAGCTGCCACAGCCTCCGCTGGAAACCTCTCTCTCTCGCTCCGTTGCTGCTGCTCATCCCGAACTGGGCGGCCTCCTTTGGTCGACGCTGGACTCCGCAGGCTGGCTGGTAAGAAGCTTCTCTCCTTCTCCCTCCGTACTGCTACCGATCCTTGTTGCACCGTGTACTGGTGAGTTCGAACGTAACTCGTCGCCAGTGTAAAGTATGTGACTATACTTAATACAATAATGAGGAGACAGCTTGGAAGGTTCAACTTAGGTCTTTACTTCATACCAACAGGCGGGAACTGAGGGGAGATCAGTACCCACAGTGCTATTTATACCCCTATGGTCAGGAGTGGTACTACGGTATCACTACGCCCTACAAAGTAGTGCTGCCCTGGCCATAGGTTTAAAGTAACATACATATTACATACACAACACTAAGTAAAGGCATTAACATGACAACTGCATTATATCACCTTATGTTGCAGTGCATACAGGAATTTAAATTATGCAGTGCAAATGTTTAGAATAAACAGGTTTGGGCATCGACTAAAATAACAAGACATTTCATGCTAACATGTTAAGCCTTCCTCCTATTCATAAAGCAACATAATTTCAAGGCTGTAGGGGGTCTACGTACTCCTAGCAAAAAATACTGAACTCGGAGAGGTTCAACAGAAAAGGTTTAATTGTTGAGACTGCATGTTGAACACAAAAATGGCATCAGAGACTACACCAAGTCCGACTGCCTTTCACCAGTCCACAGCTTCGACTGCTCCTCCTTAAAGGTGTGATCCTTCTTAAAGGCATGACGCCTGATTTATAGTCTACGGACCGAAAAGCGGATTGTGTCCTTTCTGTGACCGGTACGCCACACAGCTCCCCCCAGAATCCACTAGTAGGGAGTGTACGAAACGGCATGGCGGCTTGATGGCACGGCCGGAACGGCTCTTGGCGGTTGGTGTCAGGAGCGGGGCGGTCGGACGCGTCGGGCTCTTAGGCGGTCTGCCCCGCGGTGGGGGTTGGCCCACTTGAACGGGTTCGTCAGACTCTAGGTGCGCCAGCTTGAGCCGGTCGACCGACACCTTGTCAGTTCTGCCGCCCACTTCGAGGAGGAAGAACTAGTTCCCCGTCTGGAGTACCTTGTAGGGTCCGTCATATGGGGGCCGTAGAGGTCCTTGGTGGGCGTCATGGCGCATGAAAACAAATTTGGCCATGTGCAGGCTAGGTGGTACGCGGGTTGCTGGTTCGCCGTGCCGGCCGGTGGGTACCGGAGCGAACTGTTGTGTAGGTTGGCGAAAGCGCGGCGTTGCTGGTCAGCCGACCAGGGGGTCGTGGCGGTGGGCAGGAACTCTCCGGGTACGCGCAGCGGCTGGCCGTACACAAGTTCCGCCGCCGAGGCTTGCAGGTCTTCCTTGACCGCGGAGCGTAGGCCAAGTAGCACCCACAGGAGGCGGTCGATCCAAGCCTCGTCCTCAAGGCTGGCGCAGAGGGACGCCTTCATGGACCTGTGGAATCGCTCACACAGTCCGTTGGCTTGGGGGTGGTAAGCCGTGGTGCAGTGAATGGCCACCCCGAGGTTTCGGGCGATGGTGGCCCACAGATCAGAGGTGAACTGCGGGCCTCTATCCGACGTCATGTCGGAGGGGACGCCGAACCGAGCGACCCAGGTACCGATGAACGCCCTCGCGATGTCGGCGGTGGTGGTGGACGTCAGTGGAATGGCCTTGGGCCAGCGGGTGTATGGTCCACGATTGTCAGCAGGTGCGTGTGACCTTGTGATGGTGGCAGGGGGCCGACGAGGTCGATGTGGACATGGTCAAACCTTCTTTCTGGCACAGTGAACTCCTCGATTGGGGCTTTGACGTGCTGGTGGATTTTGGCATGCTGGCAAGCTATGCAGGATCTGGACCAGACGCGCACATCTTTGCGCAGGCCGCGCCAGACAAATCGGTTGGCCACCAGTCTAATGGACGCATGGGTGCCGGGGTGTGAGAGGCCGTGGACGATGTCAAACACCCGTTTTCATCAGGACGCCGGGACTACAGGGCGGGGTTGCACCAAGGAGGTGTCGCATTTGACTGTGACGGCGGACGGGCCGCAGGCGACATCGGTCAGTCGCAGCCCTGGGAGGGTTGTGGGCGCGGAGAGCAGATCGGGGTCGGTGCGTTGCTCCGCTGCCAGTTGAGCATAGTCCACTGCCAGGTGGGCGCCGTGGACGGCGGGGTGGGATAGGCAGTCGGCCACCACGTTGTCTCGACCGGAGACGTGCCGGATGTCCGTGGTGAATTCGGACACCGCGGCGAGCTGGCGTTGTTGCCTGGCTGACCACGGGTCCGTAGATTTTGCCATCGCGAATGTCAGGGGTTTGTGGTCGACAAACGCGGTGAAGGGGCGGCCCTCCAGAAGAAATCTAAAATGGCGGACTGCCAGGTACAGTGCGAGGAGCTCGCGGTCAAAGGCGCTGTATTTGGCCTCCAGGGGGCACAGTTGGCTGCTGAAAAAGGCCAGCGGTTGCCAGGCCCCGTTGACCCACTGTTTGTACATGGCGCCGACCGTGTGGTCGGAGGCGTCCATGGTGAGGGCCACCCTGGCGTTGGGCTGTGGGTGAGCGAGCATGGTGGCGTCGGCGAGCGCCTTTTTGGTCCAGTCGAAAGCGGTCAACATGTCCGCCGACCACTCGATCGCCATTCTGTCTTTCTTACCCCGAAGGGCTTCGTATAGGGGCCGCATGAGGGAGGCCGCTCCGGGAATGAAGCGGTTGTAAAAGTTGATCATCCCCAAGAACTCCTGGAGGCCTTTGATTGTGGTGGGCTGGGGGAACTGCTGGACGGCTTGCACCTTGGCGGGCAGGGGAATGGCTCTGTCCTGCGTGATGTGGTGGCCGAGGAATTCGATCCTGCTGAGGCTGAATTGGCACTTGGCTGGGCTGATGATGAGCCCGTGCTCACTGAGCCGCTGGAACAGGGTGCGGAGGTGCTCGATGTGTTCCTGCTTGGAGGAACTAGCTACCAGGATGTCATCCAGGTAGACAAAGAGGAACTTCAGGTCCCGGAGGACCGAGTCCATGAGCCGCTGGAAGGCCTGAGCCGCGTTTTTGAGGCCGAAGGGCATTCGGAGGAACTCGAATAGCCCAAAAGGGGTGATTATGGCCGTCTTGGGAACGTCCGTGGGGTGGACTAGCACCTGATGGTAACCGCGCACCAGGTCGACTTTGGAGAAGACTGAGCGGCCGGCCAGTCTAGCTGAGAAGTCTTGAATGTGCGGTATGGGGTACCGATCCGGTGTGGTGGCGTCATTTAGGCGCCGGTAGTCCCCGCAGGGGCGCCATCCCCCATCGGGTTTGGTGACGATGTGGAGTGGGGAGGCCCAGGGGCTGTTGGAGCGGCGGATGATGCTGAGCTGTTCCATTGTGGCGAACTCGGCCCGCGCGATCTCCAGCTTGGCCGGGTCCAGCCTGCGGGCGTGGGCATACACCGGTGGGCCTGTGGTGGGGATGAAGTGTTCTACCCCGTGCTTAGCAACTTTCGCGGAGAAGGTCGGGTTGGTGAGGGCTGGGAACTCAGCCAGGAGTGCTGAGTAGTCGTCCGTTGAGCGGGCGCGGCACTGCCACGCCATTTCGGCGGGTTGGGAGGGGGCCATGGCGCCCGGGATAGGTGACATGGTGTTCATGTCCACGAGGCGGCACCGAGGCATGTCGACCAACAGGCCGTGGGCGCACAGGAAATCCGCACCGAGGAGCGGGGAGAGCACCTTGGCGGTGATAAACTCCCAGTGGTAGCCGCGGCCTGCGAGGTCGATGGTGACGGTGCGGGTGCCGTACGTCCGGATGTCGGTGCCGTTGGCGGCAGCCAGCGCAGGGCTGCGGCCGCCTCGCTGGATCTTGAGGGTGGACGCGAGGATGATGCTGTGCTGCGCGCCCGTGTCGCATAGGAAACGGCATCCGGAGGCGCTGTCCGTAACGTACAGCAGCGCGCCTGCTTGCCCCACGGCCATCGTGTAGGCCGGTGTGGGGGCGGTTGGAAACGTGCAGGGATGGCTGCAGCAGCATGCCCGTGCGCCGAACCGGGTATGGAAGTAGCAGTAGCCCTGGGTCGGAGGGCTTGGGGGACGTGGGGGCCTGGGGGGCCTCATGGCCGAGCTGTGTGGCTGCGCGATAGAGGGTGGAGCACGCGCCGATGCTGCGGAGGCCAGGTCGGGGGTGATGGCGTGGTTGGAGCCGGCGGACAGGAGCTTATCGGCTTCATCGGCCAGGGCCTCGAGGTCCGTGCGGCTGGACGCCATGATCGCCGGGCGGATGCTGGGAGGTAGTTGGCAGATAAAGAGCGTGCGGAAGAGGGAGCCGGGCGGTTTCTCATCGGTCAGAGCAAGCATGTGTGAGAGCAAGTCTGACGGCGTGGAGTCACCGAGGCCCGGGAGATTGAGGAGGTGGCAGTTGCGCAAAAATTGGGAGGCTGTGAATTTTTTAAGGAGCACGGCCTTGAGATGTGCGTACTTGCCTTCCTCCGAAGGGTTTTGTAGTGTTGTCCAGACTTTTGTGATTGTGGAGCTGCCCAGGGAGGCGAGGAGGTAGTCGTACATCGTTGCGTCGGCGGTGATGCCGCGGAGTCGGAATTGCGACTCGGCTTGAAGGAACCAGGCGGTGGCTAGGTTCTCCCAGAACTCTGGCAGCTTCACAGAAACTGCATTTCGCCATGGTTACGCTTAGGAGTCGTCCTGAGCGTCGGGGTCACCAATGTAGGAGTCTACGTACTCCTAGCAAAAAATACTGAACTCGGAGAGGTTCAACAGAAAAGGTTTAATTGTTGAGACTGCATGTTGAACACAAAAATGGTGTCAGAGACTACACCAAGTCCGACTGCCTTTCATCAGTCCACAGCTTCGACTGCTCCTCCTTAAAGGTGTGATCCTTCTTAAAGGCATGACGCCTGATTTATAGTCTACGGACCGAAAAGCGGATTGTGTCCTTTCTGTGATCGGTACGCCACAAGGCCATATAATAGCAAAATACTGCAGATGCTGGAAATCTGAAATAACAACAGACAATGCTGGAAATACTCAGCAGGCCAGGCAACATCGGTGGAGAGAGAAACAGGGTTAACGTTTTCCATACCAGTGCTTCTGACATGCCTTCCTTTTTCCTCAACCGAGGATTCCCCTCTACTGTGGTTGACACGGCCCTTGACCGTGTCCATTCTATTTCCCGCACTTCTGCTCTAACCCCTTCCCCTCCCTCCCAGAACCACGATAGGGTTCCCCTTGTCCTCACCTTTCACCCCACCAGCCTCCACATTCAATGGATCATCCTCCACCATTTCCGCCACCTCCAACGTGATTCCACCACCAAACACATCTTCCCCTCACCTCCCCTTTCAGCATTCCGAAGGGACCGCTCCCTCCGCGGCACTCTGGTCCACTCCTCAATCACCCCCAACAGCCCTTCTCCTTCACCTGGCACCTTCCCGTGCAAACGCAGGAGATGCAACACATGCCCTTTTACCTCCTCCCTTCCCACTGTCCAGGGCCCCAAACACCCCTTCCAGGTGAAACAGCGATTTACTTGTACTTCTTGCAATTTAATATACTGTATTCGCTGCTCACGATGCAGTCTCCTCTACATTGGGGAGACCAAATGCAGATTGGGCGACCGCTTTGTGGAACACCTCCGTTCAGTCCGTAAGGGTGACCCTGAGCTTCCGGTCACCTGTCACTTTAATTCTCCACTTCACTCCCACTCTGATCTCTCTGTCCTCGGCCTATTACATTGTTCTAATGAAGCTCAACGTAAGCTCGAGGAACAGCACCTCATCTTCGATTGGGAACTTTGCAGCCTGCCGGACTCAACGTAGAGTTCAACAATTTCAGTTAATAATCCCTGCCTCCATTTTTCATGCAGCATGATTTTGCCATTCCCATTTGCAACATTTTCACAGCATGTTCTTTCAATTCCTTTCTCCCCTCCTAAACCACGCCCCCCTCTCTGCACCTGCTTAAAATCTGTTACATTTCCAGCTTTTTCCAGTTCTGATGAAGGGTCCCAGACCTGAAACGTTAACCCTGTTTCTCTCTCCACGGATACTGCCTGGCCTGCTGAGTATTTCCAGCATTGTCTGCTGTTATTTCATAATTTTAAGGCCATGCTGCCTTCTGAAGCGCAGATTTACCTCAGCACCAACATGGTGGAATTCATCCTGAAGCTTGCTGGGAAGACTCCCCAATTCTTTACTATTTACCCTGGCAACGTTACTGAGCCTACCACTTGACTGACTATCCAATGGAGTCAAAATTAACTAAAGAAGCCAATGAATCATTTTAATGTCTGGAATTTATTTAGGGGGAAAGTATCTAAATACAGGATAATTAGAACCAGAACAAGTACGGGGCAGTTGATCTTTAGTAGGCTCAACGGTTGTAGAGTAACAGAGAGTCCTACCAAAGCCACTGGCTCCAAAAATTCTGGCCACATACACTGTAGTACAGAGGTCAAAGGTTGAAACCTTGGCCTTATTCAATTATTTAACATTAGCAGTTCACTTACAAAGGATAAGGGAAAGAGATGCACAGCAGAACCCAGCTCATTGGCCTAGTGTTGAGGCCAGTCCTGTAATCTAAGCCAACAAAACTGTAATGATCAATAACATGTCATTCTATAGTGGACACTAGGTAGAGCCGTAGAGCTGCATATAGCTGTATGTATAAGACTACACTACCCAGCTGTATATATATTAAGACTACATTACCCATGAGGCACTAGGCTACCCACAAGGCAGCAGTCAAGATGGAAGCCTCTACAGATACTGTACCTAGTCCACATGTGCTCAATAAAGTAACTAACAAAAGCTAGCTGTGTTCATAATAAGAATGTCTATTTATTAATGAACAATGTTGTGTATGTACCTTTAAGGGAATAACTGGTCTCAGACTGCAGTACCGGCAGTGACCACCTCTGTATAAAAGCCCCTAGCAGGCTTCTGTAGTTTCAGTTTCCAGGTTGTCTCCATCCAGTAAAGACTTGTTATAATCAACTCCTGCAGTCCGTGTCTCCATTATACACGGACATAATAATGGCGACGAGTAAGAAACGAACTTACCTGCAACTCGGCAGCACCTCAGATGACGTTATTGAAGGTCGAAGCGAGAAGAAAGAAAAAAAAAGTAATCCAAAGGAACTCGAGAAACGGGCGTCGGCCGTGGGCAACCGCCCTCCAAATCATCGAAGTGAAAAGTGCAGGAGAGACTGTCGATAGCCAGGCTTGGTTTTCCAGTCTGTGGTTTCCCAGCTAATCGGGCTGGTGGCAGGTAGTGCACTGATTCTTCCTGGGCTGCGGCGGGCTAGAGCTCGATCGGGTGGCTCTGCACCGGGGCCGGGCGGCGAGTCGGGAAGCAAAGAGAGAGAGAGGGTGGAGCACACAGGGCACGGCCGGTGCTTCGAAGCCGGGCAGCGTTCAGACCTAAGAAGAGGGAGGGAAGTGTCCCAGAGGGTCCGCTCCACGACGGGAACGGTTCTTCAATTAACGGAGCAAATATTGAAGTGCGATAGAAAAATAAAAATACCGCGGAGAGCAGCGGCAGCGGCGGGAAAGCGCGGGAGGTGCCATCTTAACTCGGCGGGGAAGAAGGAAAAGCGCGGGAGGCGCCATTTTGATCCAGCGGGGACGAAGGCAAAGTGCGGGAGGCGCCATCTTAGATTTTCAAGATGCCAAAGACTGGCGTGTGATGCGTCTCCCTACGGCATTGGGGCGGTACTGTCACATAAATTCCTTGATGGTTCACAGAGGCCGATAGCTTTTGCGTCATGCTCGTTAACTTCAGCCGAGCGTAACTACGCCCAGATTGACAGAGAGGCCCTCAGCCTGGTGTGGGGGGTGAAGAAGTTCAATCACTACCTGCACGGTCAGAAATTTACTCTACTAACTGATCATCAGACTCTCGTCTCCATTTTCAACCCTCAGAAGGGCGTACCAATAATGACGGCACAATGGCTGCAGAGGTGGTCCCTTTTCCTAGGGGCACACCAATATGACATCGAGTACAAAGGAACTAAACAGCATGAGAATGCTGATGGATTGTCGCGCCTACCATTGCCGACGGTGGAAGAAGAACTGGCAGTGGATCCCGTGGAGTTATTCCACTCGACTATAGTCGAATGTCTCCCTGTGATGAATGCAAACATAGAAAAGGAAACATGAAATGACCCGACACTCTCCTGGGTCTATGATTTAACGGTGAAGGGATGGCCAGCACATGGCGAACCACTACTGCCAGCATTCTCGCCGAGAAGAGAACAGCTGTCAGTGTGCAGAGGAACCTTGATGTGTGGATCCAGAGTAGTAATTCCACCCAAATTGAAGGATAGAGTGCTCAATGAGCTTCATGAGGGTCATCTGGGAGGAGTAAAAATGAAGAACTTAGCCAGAGTGTTTGTGTGGTAGCCGGGAATCGATAGAGAAATCGAAGAGATGACCAAGCACTGTACAGGATGCCAGAAGGTCCAAAACGCCCCACCACAAGCTCCTCTACATCCATGGGAGTGGCCCTCATCTCCATGGCAAAGGGTGCACATTGATTTTGCTGGTCCCTTTATGGACAATGTTTTTAATTGCGGTGGATGCACATTCAAAGTGGCCAGAGGTAATAAAAATGTCCTCAACCACCACAGAAAAAACTATCACAGTCTTACGAACCATATTCGCCAGGAATGGGCTGCCTGAACAGATTTGCTCTGACAATGGACCACAGTTTGTGTCTGAAGAGTTCCGGAGGTTCTTAAAGAACAATGGTGTTAAGCATTACACATCCGCCCCATATCATCCAGCCACTAATGGATTGGCTGAGAGGTTTGTTCAAACATTCAAGAAGGCTATCAATGCAATGTGTAATGAAGATATACCCCTACAACACAAGGTGGACAACTTCTTGTTTGCCTACCGGAATGCGACACATGCGGTTACCAACCAAACTCCAGCCATGATGTTCTTCAATCGAAGACTACGATGCCACTTGGATTTGGTTAAGCCAAACGTCAGAAGAGATGTGGAGAACAGACAGTTTCAGAATATGAATGAAAGGCCGACCAGGAGTTTTAAGATAGGTCAACCAGTTTTGGCCCGGGACTACCGCACAGAGAAATGGCAGAAACGATCTGTACACGGAAGGACCTCTAATGTATACCATGGATGTTGGAGAAAGCATTGTAAGACGCCATGCAGACCAGATTCTAGAGTCACTGGAAAACGTCAACTCCACACCACGATCTGATACACCTGGCGATGAAACCGAAGTACCAATTGCATCTACCGCAGAATCAGTGATATTGGAAGCAGACGAACCAAACAACGACATTGATTCCGACTCAACCTTGCCAGAAGAACTTGATATCCCAAAGAGGCGTCATCCAGATAGAATCAGGAAGCCTCCTCAAAGACTGAACTTATAATTGCTTAACTTCAACCAATGTATCTAGCAACCGTAATTGTAATTGTAATTAGTTATTATTTAGTTGTTAAATGAATGTTATGTACTGTTTATCTAAAAGGGGAGGAATTGTTGTGTATGTACCTTTAAGGGAATAACTGGTCTCAGACTGCAGTACCGGCAGTGACCACCCCTGTATAAAAGGCCCTAGCAGGCTTCTGTAGTTTCAGTATCCAGGTTGTCTCCATCCAGTAAAGACTTGTTATAATCAACTCCTGCAGTCCGTGTCTCCATTATACATGGACATAATAGTACCAGGGTGCTGAAGATCTGCTGAAAATTGTGAAAAGCGACATGGAGAATTTGAAGCCACCAGAGCGTTTGAAACTCACAGAAAAAATCGACTACAATTGGCAGACTTTTAAACAATCATTCGAACTCTACATTGCAGCCATCGGATTCTGTACGAAGCCAGACGCAAGGAAGATAGCGTTGCTGCTTACGGTTGCAGGCCCACAGGCGATAGAGGTATTTAATACATTTGTATTTAATCCAGTGGAGAACAGAGAAAAATTAGAAGATGTGCTAAAAAAATTTGATGCACATTGCTCTCCCAAAAAGAATGAGACCTATGAAAGATACATCTTCTGTTCTCGGACACAGCAGCAAAATGAGACTTTTGATAGCTTTATAACTGATCTGAAACTGAAAGCACAGACATGTAATTTCTCTGAGCTCAAAGCATCCATGATTCGTGACCAGATTGTGTTTGGTATTCATGATAAAAAAGTCAGGGAACGTCTGTTGAGAGAAACCGAACTAAATTTGGAAAATGCGGTGAAAATATGCCAAGCCAGCGAGCTAGCTCGAAAGCACGCAAAGACCTTCAGTGAAATCAATAATGATGCGATTGTAATGAGTGATAATGCTGCTGTCGGTGCTGTGTCCTATAAGGGGAAGAAACATGGGCAGAACAGAAATGAAAAGCAATCGGAGGATGAAATTTTTAATTGTAAACGCTGTGGTTACAAACACCAGTTAAGACAATGCCCAGCGTTTGGAAAAATGTGCACAAAGTGTAATGGAAAGAATCACTTTGCCAAACAATGCTTTTCAAAAGTACAAACTAAGAAAGGGCAACGAGTTAATGTAATTGAGGACACTGATTTAAGTGAGACATTTTTTGTAGGAATGGTGTCATGTGACAATATCAAAAAGGATACAGAAAATGTACAGCCCTCAGAAATGGACAATGCTGAACATAAAGTTAATGCAGTAAAAGAGGACAAATGGATGATCCCACTGCAGGTAAATGGAGCATTAGTTACCTTGAAACTAGACACTGGGGCAAAAGCAAACTTAATTAGTATGAGTGACATTAACAATATGAAAGAAAAGCCCAAAATACAGAAAAAGTCAGTACTACTGAAGGACTATAATGGACAGAAAATAGATAGCTTAGGTGTATGCAGACTTAAAGTGACAGTCAAAGACAAAGTGCATCATCTCATGTTTTCTGTTGTGGCTGAAAGGCTTGATTCACTACTGGGTGACAAAGCTTGTGAGGACTTAGAACTGGTCAAAAGAGTCTACCGTATAAACTGTGCCATAAGCAGACCAGATGACTCGATGGATTCTGTAGTGAGTAATTTCCAGGATGTGTTCAAATGATTTGGAGTTCTACCATTCACTTACAAGATCCAGCTAAGGGAGGATGCTCAGCCAGTGGTACATGCTCCACGAAGAGATCCAGCACCCCTGCGTGACCGGCTCAAGAATGAACTGGACAGAATGACCACACAAGGAGTCATCAGGAAAGTCGAAGAGCCAACAGACTGGGTTAACTCCATGGTATGTGTAAAGAAAAAGAACAATGATCTAAGAATATGCATGGATCCAAAGGACTTAAATGCAAACATAAAACGTGAACACTACCAGATTCCCAAGCGAGAAGAAATCACCAGTGAAATGTCAGGTGCCAGATACTTTACAAAGCTCGATGCCTCACAAGGATTTTGGCAACTAAAACTGGATGAAGAGAGCACCAAATACTGTACCTTCAACACACCATTTGGCAGGTATTGTTTCCTCAGAATGCCTTTCGGGATAATATCTGCATCTGAAATCTTTCATAGAGCGATGGAACACATAATTGAAGGTCTGGAAGGAGTTCAGGTCTATGTTGATGACATCATCATCTGGGGCTCCACACTGAAAGAACACAATGAGCGACTGACTAAAGTGCTACAGAGCATACGCCGGAATGGACTGAAGCTCAACAAAGCCAAGTGTCAGTTTGGCATCCAGGAAGTCACTTTCCTAGGAGATAATCTATCTGGTAATGGAATAGAACCAGATATGGAAAAAGTAAACGCCATATTCAAAATGCCCCGACCCACTGACAAAAAAGGAGTGCTACGCATCATGGGGATGATAAACTTCATTGGAAAGTTCATTGCTAACTTGTCAGCCAAGACAGCCTGTCTGCGAGACCTGCTACATAAAACAAATGAGTTCGCATGGACAGAAAGACATGAACAAGAGTGGATAAACCTCAAAACAGTGCTGACAACCACACCTGTACTCACCTTCTTTGACCCAACCAAAAGAATCAAAGTGTCAACGGATGCATCAAAAGATGGCCTAGGTGCGGTCTTGCTACAAGCAGAGGGTGAAGGTTGGAAGCCTGTTGCCTATGCCTCCAGGTCTATGACTGATACTGAGTGTCGATACGCCCAGATTGAAAAGGATTGTCTAGGCTTGGTAGTTGGACTAGAAAAGTTTCATGGCTACATATATGGACTTCCCACCTTCACAGTTGAGACAGACCACAGCCCTCTGTTTGCCATCGTAAAAAAAAAGCTGAATGAGATGTCTCCAAGGAGTCAACGACTCATGATGAAGCTGCAAAGATATGACTTTGAACTGATCTACACACCAGGCAAATACATAGGCCTAGAAATTCAGTAAGGCGCTGCTAGATTTGCGCCCAGTTACCGCCTAAAGAGGGTTTCTGCGCCAGTATAGGAGGTTGCGCTGATATTGAGCTCGGCGGTAATGGCGGCGGTAGCCGGTAGCGCTGCGCCGGCACCGATGACGTCATCGGTGTGCGCAGTGCCCCGTTTCCGCCCCGATGCCGGCCCGACGCCCATATTCAGTTGCCGCCGCCTCCTCCGTGGCGGCCGCTACTAACATCCGGAGACCAGGGCCTTACTGCAGCCTTAGTGGGGCGCATAAAGGTGGAGGTGCGGCCGGCCGCTTTTTCGGCGGCCGCCTGCCCGCACCTCCTTCCCCGGCCTCCTCCACCACCTCCCCCGTGGCATTGCCGGCTGCTTTCCGCGAGCCCGGCACTTCTCCGTGGTGCCGGGCTCATTTGCCGGCACAATCCAGCGGCGATCTCCCCGTTGCAGGCACCTCCACCTTAAGAGAAGGAGGAGGCCTGCAGTACCGCAGCCTGCTGCACCGCATCGGGTGGCGCAGCGGCACTTAGAGCGCTGAAATTCAGTTTCAGCACCCCAAGCGGGGGCGGGCACACCCTGGAATAGCGGCCGGTTCCGACTTGAGGCGCAAAAAGTGAATATCGGACGGTCGCACATGGCTCCGTGCCCAGCGTTAACTTTTGGCCGTTAGCCAGCTGGCGGGGCCATAGTGAATTTCTAGGCTATAGTGTTAGCAGATGCACTATCCCGAGCACCCTCAATGAGTCATGTGAGCTCTACTGAAGAAGACGTGGATGTTCATGTGAGTATGGTCACTGCTGCGCTGCCCGTGTCAGAAACAAAATCAAAGCAAATAGCAGAAGAAACAGTAAAAGATACAGTATTACAAACAGTAATAGAGAACATTCATCATGGTTGGCCAAAAGGTTCCTGTCCAAAATATTTTCACATTAGGTCAGAATTGAGTGTCGCAAGTGGACTATTACTAAAACAGAACAGAATAGTCATTCCACAGGCTCTACGTCAAGATATGCTCAAAAGGATTCATGAGGGACACCTCGGAATTGAAAAATGCAAAAGGAGAGCAAGAGACACTTTATTGGCCTGGCATAAATAAGGACATTGAGAACATGATAGGCAAATGTGAGACATGTCAGAAACACCAAAACAAACAAGCAAAGGAACCAATGATAGTAGCTGACATACCAACAGCAGCATGGCAAAAGGTTGGTATGGACCTTTTTCATTTAAATGGTAAAGACTATCTAATAGTGATTGACTACTATTCTAACTATCCTGAGATGGCGCTGCTCTCAAGCACCACAGCAAGCAGTGTCATAATGCATGTGAAATCCATCTTTGCCAGACATGGAATTCCCAGGATTGCCGTTAGCGACAATGGTCCGTGCTTCAACTGTAAGGAGTGGCAACAGTTTGCAGCACATTATGACTTTCAGCACATCACATCCAGTCCTTTGTATGCTCAGTCAAATGGTAAGGCAGAGAAAGGTGTTCAAGTTCTCAAGCAGCTACTGAAGAAAGCGACAGAAAGCAAGTCTGATCCTTATCTTGCCCTGCTGAGCTACCGAGCCTCACCTTTAGACTGTGGTTCTTCACCTGCTGAACTACTAATGGGTCGCAAGTTGCGCACCACGCTACCCTGCTGTGCAAAAGAACAGCAAAGTGAGGAACTGAGACAGAGACTTCAACTGTTAAAGCTGAAACAGAAATCATACTATGACAAGTCATCCAAAACTCTAAAACCACTGACAAGGGATGATGTTGTCAGGATTGAGGATCCAGATGCATGGAACAGGAAAGCTACAGTTCTTGAGGAAGTAGGACCAAGGTCATACACTGTTAGAACTGAGGAAGGACAGATTCTCAGGAGGAACCGCCGTTCCCTCCTAAAAACACAAGAGACTATTCAAGACCAGATTGATGACAATGCCGCAACTGCATCTTGTCATTCACCGCCAGAACAATCTCATGAAGACACATCAGACTTACCCATGTTGAGAAGGTCCACACGTGAAGTAAAAGAGCCTGATAGACTTAATCTTTGAGTACAATGTAAAGCTTTGAAAATGTGTTGACTGTTTTGAAAATGTTTATGTTTATAGAGCACTAACAAAAGTGTTACTGATATTATCTTTATTGTTTTCTTGAAAGTTGAGTGATATTGATTTTGTTAAACCTCAAAGAAAGGGGGATGTAATGATCAATAACATGTCATTCTATAGTGGACACTAGGTGGAGCCGTAGAGCTGTATATAGCTGTATGTATAAGACTACACTACCCAGCTGTATATATATTAAGACTACATTACCCATGAGGCACTAGGCTACCCACAAGGCAGCAGTCAAGATGGAAGCCTCTACAGATACTGTACCTAGTCCACATGTGCTCAATAAAGTAACTAGCAAAAGCTAGCTGTGTTCAGAATAAGAATGTCTATTTATTAATGAACATAAGAAAAACTTGCTCCTTTAAAAGGCAACATGATAAAAATCAACAACTTGTGCTTACATAGTACCTTCACAAATTGCTGTAGAGAAACAAACGCAAGCCGAGAAGGGAGATACTAAGAGGTGTTTACTGAAAGAGATGGGCTTCGAGAAGGTTTTGAAGGGTAGAGGGGTTTAGGGAGGAAATTCCAGAGAATGAGAACAAAGCGGCTGGAAGCATCATTAAGGCTTGCCTGTAATTGTCTGCCACCCTGATTCCCCCGACATTACTTCACCTATCCAAGCTTCGTCCCTCCTCTCCTTAAGGTTCTGACTGCGCTGGGTTACTGTTCCTGTTATTGTTGTGTATGTCCCTTTAAGGGAATAACTGGTCTTAGACTGCAGTACCGGCAGTGACCACCCCTGTATAAAAGGCCCCAGCAGGCTTCTGTAGTTTCAGTTTCAAGCTGCCTCTTGTTCAGTAAAGTACCTGTTAAACTGTTCTCCCGAAGTCCGTGTATTATTGAGGCACGGACTTTACAGTGGCGACGAGTAAGTTCGAACTCACCTGCAGTGTGGCATCATCTCACGGGGATCTCACCTGAAAGGAATGTCCTGGAAGGTCGTAGTCTGAGCAACGGGCGTCGACCAAGGGCAACCGCCCGAAGAATCCATCGGTGTTTGGAGAATTGCGGGAGAGACTGTGGTTCCAGCGAATCGTGCTGGTAGCAGGTAGCGCGCTGACCCTTCTGGACTGCAGCGGGCTCAAGCTTGATCGAGCGGCTCTACAAATCGGGCCGCGCAGCGTCGCCGGTAAAAGAAAACAAGAGCGAGAGGGTGGAGCGCACAGGGCGCGGTCGGTGCTCGAGAACAGGACAGCGGAGAGAAACTAAACGGGGGGGAAGGAAAGCGAGACGCGCCAAAGCTGCGGGTCGCCGCCATTACCCCGTAGAATGCTAGGAGCAGCATGGCAGTAAGGGGAAGAAGCAAAAGCATGGGAGGCGCCATTTTATCCCGTTGGGGAAGAAGCAAAAGCGTGGGAGGTGCCATTTTATTCCATTGGGGAAGAAGCAAAAGCGCAGGAGGTGCCATTTTAAACCACCCAAGATGCCGAAAAGTGGCAGTATCACTGCTTTCGACAATGAGGTAGCAGACTGGACCACGTATGTGGAAAGAACTGAAGTGTACTGCAAGGCAAATGAGGTGGCTGATGGAAAGAGGGCGTCGGTATTATTAAATCTGATGGGTGCGAGTACGTACGGCCTATTGCGGAATTTAATTACCCCAGCTAAACCAATGGAGAAAAGTTTTGAGGAGATTGTTCATATCTTACAGGAACATCTAAGCCCGACACCACTGCTGATAGCAGAAAGATTCAAGTTCCATAAAAGAAACCAGCACAAAGATGAGCGCAATGCTGACTATCTTACGGAACTACGCAAGTTATCGAAGCAATGCCAGTTCGGAGCAGGACTGGCAGACACCTTACGGGACAAGTTTGTCTGCGGGCTCCAGAGTGAAGGAACCCAGAAACGACTACTTTCAAAAAAGGACCTGATGCTAGAACAGGCTTTCAGTGTGGCAGTATCCTATGAAGCAGCAGCACGGGGAGCTGCGGAAATACAACAGAAACCACAAGAATACAGCGCTAACGAAATGGCATATGGAGCCGAAAAGTGCTATCGCTGCGGCAGAACAACCCATGAGCAGCAGGACTGCTGGTTTAAAGACAAAATATGCAGGCAATGCGGGAAAATGGGACATATAGCAAGAGTCTGCAGGTCGGGAAAGAAGACCAACATGACAAGAACTACTAAGGAACAGTACAGGAAAGTAAAGAAACTGACAGATAGTATTTCAGAAGATCAGGAGAGTGATAAGGACTCCGGGAGCAGGCGACTAAGTTGTTTAAAGTTACACAACGTGGTCGCAAAAGAAGATCACCGAACCATTTGGGTCACCCTCATGATAGCAGGGTCCCCAGTGAAGATGGAATTGGACACAGGATCAGCCCTAACTGTCATGAATCGATGAGACTATGAGCGGCTATTCTCACACATACCCTTAAAGGACACGTCCATTGTATTGAAGACATACACGGGGCAAAAGGTCTACCCCAGAGGAAAAATAAGGGTGCCACTTGAATATAACGGAAAGGAAACACAGAAACTATACATGTATATACTACGAGATGGAGGACCACCATTATTGGGACGTGAATGGATCCGACGACTACAATTGGATTGGCATTCCATTCTGGCACTAACTGTGACTGACAAAAAAGATGATGACGTCGCACCTGGACGTCTGTCACAAATTCTATCTGACGCAGAAGAGGTGTTCCAACAAGGACTTGGGACTCTAAAAGGAGTAAAGGCAACCATAAAGATTGAGGATAACGCAGCCCCAAAATTTTTCAAGGCCAGACCGGTGCCATACACGATACGCCCAGCTGTGGATGCTGAACTGGAGAGTCTGGAGCGTTCGGGGGTGCTGTCTAAGGTGGACTGGAGCGAGTGGGCCACACCCATCGTTCCTGTAATGAGGAAAGCATTGAGCAGCATGCCTGGGGAGCCAAGGAAGGTTCACATCTGTGGGGACTTCAAGGTGACTGTGAACCCAGTCCTGCACACAGTACAGTATCCGCTTCTGCGGATAGAAGATATTTTCACCTCGCTATCTGGAGGGAAACGTTTTACAAAGATTGACCTGGCTCAAGCGTATCTACAATTGGAGGTGGAAGAAGCATCCAGGAAATACCTCATGATAAACACTCACAAAGGCCTTTACCAGTACAATCGACTGGTATTTGGGGTAGCATCGGCCCCGGCTATGTGGCAGAGGGCAATGGAACAAGTCCTGCAAGGGATCCCGGGGGCCCAGTGTTATTTGGACGACATCCTGGTTACGGGCGAAAATGACAATGAACACCTTGCCAACCTGGAACAGGTGCTCACGAGATTGCAGGAATATGGGCTACGAGCCAACCACCCCAAATGCGAGTTCTTCAGGAGACAAATCTCGTATTGTGGCCACATGATTGATGAGGAAGGGTTGCATAAGTCGCCGGACAAGATTGAAGCTGTAGTCAAGGCTCCAGCACCAGAAAATGTGTCGCAACTGAGGTCGTTCCTCGGGTTGGTGAACTACTACCATAAGTTCTTGCCGAATTTATCTACAATTTTGCACCCACTGAACGCCCTCCTTCAAACTGGTGCAACATGGAAATGCAGTGATGAGTGTAAGCGTGCCTTTCAGGGATGTAAATGCCAAATCACTTCAAAAGAAGTATTGGCCCACTACAACCCAACACGACCGATTCAGTTAGCATGTGATGCTTCAACTTACGGCATTGGAGCGGTGCTGTCACACAAATTCCGTGACGGTTCAGATAGGCCAATAGCCTTTACATCGCGCTCGCTAACCTCAGCCGAGCGTAACTACGCCCAGATTGACAGGAAGGCCCTCAGCCTGGTGTGGGGGGTGAAGAAGTTCAATTACTATCTGCACGGGCAGAAATTCACCCTACTGACTGATCATCAGCCCCTGGTCTCCATTTTTAACCCAAAGAAGGGCGTTCCGGTGATGACGGCGCAACGGCTGCAAAGATGGTCACTTTTTCTAGGAGCACATCAGTATGACATAGAGTATAAAGGTACGAAACAACATGGAAACGCTGATGGGCTGTCGCGCCTACCGTTGCCTACGGCGGAAGAAGCAACTGCAGTGGACCCTGTGGAGACATTCCATGCGACCATAGTCGAATGTTTGCCTGTTACAAACGCAAGTATTGAGAAGGAAACCCGAAATGACCCGACACTCTCTCGGGTCTATGTTTTGACAGTGAAGGGATGGCCAGCATATGGCGACTCACTGTTGCCAGCATTCTCGCCAAGGAGGGAACAGCTGTCAGTGTGCCGGGGAACCTTGATGTGTGGATCCCGAGTGGTAATTCCACCCAAGTTGAGAGATCGAGTACTCAATGAGCTTCACGAGGGTCATCTGGGAGGGGTAAAAATGAAGAGCCTAGCCAGGGCGTTTGTGTGGTGGCCGGGAATTGATAAAGAAATCGAGGATATGACCAAGAGATGCACAGGATGCCAGAAGGTCCAAAACGCTCCACCACAGGACCCGCTACATCCATGGGAGTGGCCCTCATCTCCATGGCAACGGGTACACATTGATTTCGCTGGTCCATTTATGGACTCAATGGCCTAGAAATTGGGTTTTGACGCAGCCAGGGCTTTAGCGCCGGAAGTTAGTGCCGGCGCTAAGTCCCCCTGCGCGCGCCAAAAATTCAGTAGCGCCGTGCCCAAACGGCTGCCGGCGCTACTGGAGGGTTTCAGCGCCTCTCAATGGGCGCTACCTGCCCCATTGCGGCGCTGTTCCGGCGCTGCGGCGCCCGATGCGGTGCGGCAGGCTGGGTAAGTGCAGGCCTCCTCCTTCCGTTAAGGAGGAGCTGCCTGCACCCGACCGCTGGCCGTTGATGGCTGAATAAAAATGAGCCCGGCACCTCGGAGAAGTGCCGGGCTCGCGGCCCACACGCATCTGTGCCGCGGGGGGGTCTTGGAGGAGTCCGGGGAGGGAGGTGCGGGCAGGCGGCCGCCGGGAAAGCGGCTGGCCGCCGCGCGACCTTAATGCGCGGGCGCTAACTTCAGCAAGGCACCTTTTACAGAACGTTGCTTGCGGCTGCCACGGGCGAGGCGGCCGCAACTCAATTTCGGAGTTCGGGCGGGTTACCACGGCAACCGGGACGCTGCGCACACCGATGACGTCATCGGTGCCGGCGCAGCGCCACCGGTGCAACGCCGCTTTAGGGCCCCACTCAATTTTTCAAATGGCCATAACTCTGGCGCTAGTCCCTCTAGCGCCTCAAAAGCGGCGCTAAGGCTAGTGAATTTCTAGGCCATTGTTTCTAATCGCTGTGGACACCCATTCAAAATGGCCAGAGGTCATTAAAATGTCCTCCACTACCACGGAGAAAACTATTTCAGCCCTAAGGACCATCTTCGCCAGGAATGGGTTGCCAGAACAGATCTGTTCCGACAATGGCCCACAGTTTGTGTCTGAGGATTTCCAGAGGCTCCTGAAGAATAATGGGGTGAAACATTACACATCTGCCCCATATCATCCAGCCACAAATGGATTGGCTGAGAGGTTTGTTCAGACCTTTAAAAAGGCTGTAAAGGCAATGTATAATGACGACATACCACTGCAACACAAGGTGGATAACTTCCTGTTTGCTTACCGGAATGCGACACATGCAGTAACCAACCAAACTCCAGCCGTACTGTTTTTCAACTGGAGACTAAGATGTCGCTTGGATTTGCTCAAACCAAACATAAGACGAGATGTTGAGGATAAGCAGTTCCAGCACATAAATGAGAAGCCAACCAGGAGCTTCAAGATAGGGCAACCAGTCTTGGCCCGCGACTACCGAACAGAAAAATGGCAGCCAGGCACGATATGCACATAGCAGGGACCACTAATGTACACAGTGGACATTGGAGAGAGCATCGTGTGACGCCATGCTGACCAGATTCTAGGGTCACAGGAACAAGCCAAACCTGTACCACAAGCATGTGCACCTGGTAATGAGCCCGAAGTACAGATTGCGTCTACCTCAGAAGCAGGGGTATTGGAAGCTGGCGAACCAACCAATGACAATGAGCCAGAATTGACTCCACCGCCATAACAGGATACTCGAGAAAGGCGCTATCCAGTCCGGATCAGGAAGCCTCCTCAAAGACTGAACTTATAAATGACTATTCCAGTTGATGTATATATTACTGAGAAAATTGTAATTGTAATTAGTTATTATTTAGTTGTTAAATGAATGTTATGTACTGTTTATCTAAAAGGGGAGGAATTGTTGTGTATGTCCCTTTAAGGGAATAACTGGTCTTAGACTGCAGTACCGGCAGTGACCACCCATGTATAAAAGGCCCTAGCAGGTTTCTGTAGTTTCAGTTTCAAGCTGCCTCTTGTTCAGTAAAGTACCTGTTAAACTGTTCTCCCGAAGTCCATGTATTATTGAGGCGCGGACTTTACAGTTATATCCGGGGTACAAAAGTCCCCAGAGACCAGGTAAGGCCTCACAGCGTCGGCGGGAAACCTGAGCGGCAGAGCGGGGTATAAGAGTCCCCAGAGACCAGGTAAGGTCTCACAGCGTCGGCGGGAAACCTGAGCGGCAGAGCGGGGTATAAAAGTCCCCAGAGACCAGGTAAGGCGTACCAGTCTCTGAACTCGGAGGGAAGGAGAGAGGTAAAAAGTAATCCAAGTGTGACGTCACCAGAAAGCGGGTAAGTGATTGGTTGGTGAGTATTTCTCCCTTTTAAGCTTAAATCTCTTTGGTTTATAGTTTCTAAGGTGTGATATACACCATCTAGAATCGGGGCAGAGGATATTTAAGAATAATATTAATAAATTTAATTAATTACATAGAATGGGAGATCAGGCGATGCGTTGCTACTGCAATATGTGGGAGCTGGTGAACACCATTGATGCTCACGGTGATCACATTTGCAGTAAGTGTTGGCTGCTCGAGGAACTCCGGCTCCGTGTTGAAGAGCTGGAGACCGAGCTTCAAACACTGAGACACATCAGGGAGGGGGAGAGTTCCCTGGACTCTGTGTATCACGAGGTACTCACACCAATTAGATTAATTAATTCAGATGTAGTCCGTGCCCAGGGTCAGGATGGTGTGACTAGAAGTGAGGCAGGTACGGGGATCCAGGAGGTAGTGTTGGAGGAGCCGCAGCCCTTGCACTTGTCCAACAGGTTCGAGGCTCTTACTCCCTGTGGGGACAGGAGCAGGGACTGCAGGGAGGATGAGCAACCTGGCCACAGCACCGTGGAGCAGGGGGCCATTCAAGTGGGGGGAGTTAAAAGAAATGTTGTAGTGGTAGGGGATAGTATCGTTAGGGGGATAGATAGAGTTCTTTGCAGCCGAGAGCGAGAGTCCCGAAGGCTGTGTTGCCTGCCCGGTGCCAGGGTTAAGGACATCTCCTCTGGACTGGAGAGAAACTTGGAGTGGGAGGGGGAGGATCCAGTTGTCGTGGTCCATGTTGGTACCAACAACATAGATAGGACAAGGAAGGAGGTTCTGCTGAGGGAGTTTGAGCAGCTAGGGGCCAAATTAAAAAGCAGAACCACAAGGGTAATGATCTCTGGATTATTACCTGAGCCACGAGCGAATTTGGCTAGGACAAATAAAATTAGAGAGTTAAATGCGTGGCTCAAAGACTGGTGTGGGAGAAATGGGTTTTGCTTCCTGGGACACTGGCACCAGTACTGGGGCAGGAGGGAGCTGTTCCGTTGGGACGGGCTTCACTTGGCCAGTGCTGGGACTAGAGTCCTGGCAGATCATATAACTAGGGCTGTAGAGAGGGCTTTAAACTAACTAGTTGGGGGGAGGTTCCTAGAGAGCAAATAATAAAAATGACAACAGAGAAGGTAATAGACTTAGGTAGCAGTGGGGAAATTAAAAACCAGAGCGTGTCAGGAAGGGGCAGAAGGTATGGAGTAAAAGGTAAAGTAATAAAAAGGGCAAAAGCAGGAACTAAGTGTCACAAACACCTTTGAAAGTTCTCTATATGAATGCACGTAGCATTCGTAACAAAATAGATGAGTTAATGGCACAAATAACTACATATGGGTATGATCTTGCGGCCATTACAGAAACATGGCTGCAGGGTGACAATGCCTGGGAATTAAACATACCAGGTTATTTAACGATCAGGAAGGACAGGCAGGAAGGAAGGGGAGGTGGGGTGGCTATGTTAATAAAGGAAGGAATCACTGTAATACAGAGAAATGATATTGGGTCAAAAGATCAGGATAATGAAACAGTTTGGGTGGAGGTAAGGAATAATAAGGGAAAAAAAACACTAGTGGGCGTAGTCCATAGGCCTCGAACAGTGGCAACTCTGTTGGACGGAGTATCAATCAGGAAATAGTTGAGGCTTGTAATAAGGGAACATCTATAATTATGGGGGATTTCAACTATCATATTAATTGGACAAATCAAATTGGGCAGAGCAGCCTAGAGGATGAGTTCATTGAGTGTATTAGGGATTGGTTTCTTGAGCAGTATGTAACTGAACCGACCAGGGGGCAAGCAACCTTAGATCTGGTCCTGTGTAACGAGACGGGATTAATTAAAAATGTCCTAGTAAAGGATCCCCTTGGAATGAGTGACCATAACATGGTTGAATTCCATATTCAATTAGAGGGTGAGAAGGTTGGATCTCAAACAAGCATGCTAAGCTTGAATAAAGGAGACTATGAAGGTATGAGAGCGGAATTGAGGAGAGTGGATTGGGAAAATAGATTAAAGGGTAAGACGATACATGATCAGTGGTGCACATTCAAGGAGTTATTTTACAACTTCCAAAAAAAATATATTCCACTGAGAAGAAAAGGGTGTAAAAGAAAAGACAGCCATCCATGACTAAGTAAAGAAATTAAGGATAGTATTCGACTAAAAACAAGGGCATATAAGGTAGCCAAATCTAGTGGGAGGATAGAGGATTGGGAAAACTTTAAAAGAGAGCAAAAAATAACAAAAAGATTGATTAAGAAAGGGAAGAGAGATTATGAAAGTAAATTAGCAAAAAATATAAAAACAGATAGTAAGAGTTTTTATAGTTATATAAAAAGAAAAAGGGTGGCTAAAGTAAATGTTGGTCCCTTAGAGGGTGAGACCGGGAAATTAATGGTGGGAAATATGGAGATGGCAAAAACACTGAATGAATATTTTACATCAGTCTTTACAGTAGAAGACACTAAGAATATCCCAACACTGGACAAACAGGGGGCTAAAGAGGGGGAGGAGCTAAACACGATCAAAATCACTAAGGAAGTGGTACTCGGTAAAATAATGGGACTCAAGGCGGATAAATCACCTGGACCTGATGGCTTACATCCTAGGGTCTTGAGGGAAGTGGCGGTAGGGATTGTGGATGCATTGGTAATAATTTTCCAAAACTCCCTGGACTCGGCAAAGGTCCCGGCAGACTGGAAAACTGCTAATGTAACACCCTTATTTAAAAAGGGCAGTAGACAGAAGGCTGGAAACTATAGACAGGTTAGCCTAACATCTGTGGTAGGTAAAATTTTGGAGTCCATTATTAAGGAGACAGTAACAGGACATTTGGATAATCATAATTTAATAGGACAAAGTCAGCATGGTTTTATGAAGGGGAAGTCATGTTTGACAAATTTGCTGGAGTTCTTTGAGGAAGTAACGTATAGGGTGGATAAAGGGGAACCAGTGGACGTAGTGTATTTAGACTTCCAAAAGGCATTTGACAAGGTGCCACACAAAAGATTATTGCTTAAGATAAAAAATCACGGGATTGGGGGTAATATTCTGGCATGGATAGAGGATTGGCTATCTAACAGAAGGCAGAGAGTTGGGATAAATGGTTCATTCTCAGACTGGCAATCAGTAACTAGTGGTGTTCCGCAGGGGTCAGTGCTGGGTCCCCAACTCTTTACAATCTATATTAACGATTTGGAGGAGGGGACCGAGTGTAACATATCAAAGTTTGCAGATGATACTAAGATGGGAGGGAAAGTAGTGAGAGAGGAGGACATAAAAAACCTGCAAGGGGACATAGACAGGCTAAGTAAGTGGGCAGAGACTTGGCAGATGGAATACAATACTGGAAAGTGTGAGGTTATGCACTTTGGCAGGAAAAATCGTAGAGCAAGTTATTATCTTAATGGCAAGAAACTGGAAAGTACTGAAGTACAAAGGGATCTGGGGGTCCTGGTGCACGAAACTCAAAAGGTTAGTATGCAGGTGCAGCAAGTGATTAAGAAGGCCAATGGAATGTTGGCTTTCATTGCTAGGGGGATAGAATATAAAAATAGGGAGGTATTGCTTCAGTTGTACAAGGTATTGGTGAGGCCGCACCTGGAATACTGCGTACAGTTTTGGTGTCCATACTTAAGAAAGGACATACTTGCTCTCGAGTCAGTACAAAGAAGGTTCACTCGGTTAATCCCGGGGATGAGGGGATGGACATATGAGGAGAGGTTGAGTAGATTGGGACTCTACTCATTGGAGTTCAGAAGAATGAGAGGTGATCTTATTGAAACATATAAGATTGTGAAGGGGTCGGATCGGGTGGATGCGGGGAAGATGTTCCCGATGATGGGTGAAACTAGATCTAGGGTGCATAGTCTTAGAATAAGGGGCTGCTCTTTCAAAACTGAGATGAGGAGGAACTACTTCACTCAGAGGGTGGTAGGTCCATGGAATATGCTGCCCCAAAAAGCTGTAGAAGCTACATCATTACATAAATTTAAAACAGAAATAGACAGTTTCCTAGAAGTAAAGGGAATTAAGGGTTACGGGGAGCGGGCAGGAATTTGGACATGAGTCTAGGTTCGGATCGGTCATGGCCCTGGGGGTAGCGGAGCGGGCCCAGGGGCCATGTAGCCTGATCCTGCTCCTATTTCGTGTGTCTAATTCTGTTAGATTCAGGAGATGGTTCTGTGATAGTGGATTGGCAGTTAGGATCAAATCAGCCATGATCTTATTGAATGGCGGAGCAGGCTCGAGGGGCCGATTGGCCTACTCCTGCTCCTATTTCTTATGTTCTTATGTTCTTATGTTCACTAATCAGACAACAGACTGCAGGGAACGATTCAACAGGTGTTTACTAAATGAGGGTTACTCTAGAACTAACTATACAGATCACTATTCAGGGTTTATATGCAGGTGTGGTCACTGCCGGTACTACAGTATACAGGAGCTGTAAAAAGTAGTTCTCTCCCTTAAGGTATACATACATTATATACATTACAATTCCTCCCCTTTTAGATTAACAGGACCATAATACTTATTTAACAATTAACATTTTTAATATACAATGTTATATGAAAATAATCCATTCATATATTCAGTCTCTGGGGAGGCTTCCTGATTCTTTCTGGATAACGCCTTTCCCGAATGTCTCGCTCTTGGTGCGGAGGCGATTCTAGCACCCTGTCGTCAGTTGATTCATCAGCTTCCAATGCTATTGTTTCTGAGGTAGATGCGACCTGTACGTTGGGTTCCTCACCAGGTACGTATGGCTGAGACATGGGGTTGACTCGTTCCTGTGACTCTAGGATCTGGTCAGCATGGCGTCTCACAATGTTCTCCCCAACATCCACTGTGTACATTAGTGGCTCCTGGCGTGTGCATATCGTTCCTGGTTGCCATTTCTCTGTTCGGTAGTCGCGGGTCAAGACTGGTTGCCTTACATTGAATCTCCTTGTCGGCTTCTCATTGATGTGCTGGAATTGCTTACTCTCAACATCTCTTCGTACATTTAGTCCGAGCAAATCCAGACGAGATCTCAACCTTCGGTTAAAGAACATCATGGCCGGGGCCTGGTTGGTGACTGCATGTGTCGCATTTCTGTAGGCTAACAGGAAATTGTCCACCTTATGCTGCAGTGGAATGTCATCATCGCACATGGCCTTTACTGCTTTTTTAAAGGTTTGTACGAACCTTTCAGCCAATCCATTTGTGGCTGGATGATATGGGGCGGATGTGTAATGCCTTACCCCATTCCTTTTCATAAATCTTCAAAACTCTTCGGACACAAACTGTGGTCCGTTATCAGAGCAAATCTGCTCTGGCAAGCCGTTCCTGGCAAAAATGGTCCGTAGGACTGCAATAGTTTTCTCCGTGGTGGTGAAGGACATTTTGATCACCTCAGGCCATTTCGAGTGTGCATCCACGGCTATTAAAAACATTGAGTCCATGAATGGACCAGCAAAATCAATATGCACCCGTTGCCATGGAGATGAGGGCCACTCCCATGGGTGTAGAGGGGCATGTGGTGGTGCATTTTGCACCTCCTGGCATCCTGAGTAGCTCTTTGTCAGGTCCTTGATTTGCTGATCGATCCCCGGCCACCACACATAAGCCCTAGCAAGGCTTTTCATTTTCACCCCTCCCAGATGACCTTCGTGAAGCTCATTGAGCACTCTCTCCCTTAACTTGGGTGGAATTACCACTCGGGATCCACACATCAAGGTCCCCTGGCATACTGACAGCTGTTCTTTTCTGGATGAGAATGCTGGCAACAGTGAGTCGCCATGTGCTGGCCATCCCTTCGCCGTCAAATCATATACCCAAGACAGCGTCGGGTCATTTCGGGTCTCCTTCTCTATACCAGCGTTAGTTACTGGCAAGCATTCAATTATAGTCGAATGAAATATTTTGACAGGATCCACTGCTGGTGCTTCCTCCGCAGTAGGCAGTGGCAGGCGTGATAGCCCATCAGTGTTTCCATGCTGTTTCGTGCCCTTATACTCGATTTCATATTGGTGCGCCCCTAGAAAAAGGGACCATCTTTGTAGCCGTTGCGCAGTCATCACCGGAACGCCCTTCTTTGGATTAAAGATGGAGTCAAGTGGTTGGTGGTCAGTCAGCAAGGTGAACTTCTGCCCGTGCAGATAGTGATTGAACTTTTTCACTCCCCACACTAGGCTGAGGGCCTCCCTGTCAATCTGGGCATAGTTACGCTCGGCTGAGGTTAGTGACCGAGACGCAAAGGCTACTGGCCTCTCCGAGCCGTCCGGGAATTTGTGCGACAGCACCGCTCCAATGCCATAGGGTGATGCATCACACGCCAACCGAATTGGTAGTGCTGGGTTGAAATGAGCCAACACCTCTTTTGATGTGATCAATGCTTTGCTCTTCTGGAAAGCTCATTTACATTCGTCACTCCACTTCCATGGTACCCCAGTTTGCAGGAGGGTGTTCAGTGGGTGTAGTACGGTAGACAAATTGGGCAAGCACTTATGGTAGTAGTTCACCAGCCTGAGGAACGACCTCAGTTGTGACACATTTTCCGGTGCTGGAGCCTTGACTACTGCCTCAATCTTTTCAGGGGACTTATGTAACCCCTCTTTATCAATAACATGGCCACAATACGAGATCTGCTTCTGGAAAAACTCGCATTTGTGGCGATTAGCTCGGAGCCCATATTCCTTCAATCTAGTGAGCACCTGCTTCAGGTTGGCGAGGTGATCACTGTCATTTTCGCCCGTGACCAGGATGTCGTCCAAATAACACTGGGTTCCTGGAATCCCTTGCAGGACTTGTTCCATTGCCCTTTGCCAAATAGCCAGAGCTGATGCTACCCCGAACACCAGCCGGTTGTATTGGTAGAGACCTTTATGAGTGTTGATCGTGAGTACTGTTTCGAGGCTTCTTCTACCTCCATTTGCAGGTACGCCTGGGCCAGATCAATCTTAGTGAAACGTTTCCCTCCAGATAGCGAGGCGAAAATATCTTCAATCCGCGGAAGCGGATATTGTACAGTGTGAAGGATTGGGTTCACTGTCACCTTAAAGTCCCCACAGATGCGAACCTTCTTTGGTTCCCCAGGCGTATTACTCAACGACCTCTTCATTACAGAAACGATGGGTGTAGCCCACTCGCTCCAGTCCACTTTGGACAGTACTCCTGAACGTTCCAAACCTTCCAGTGCTGCTTCGACGGCTGGGCGGATCGCATAAGGTACCGGTCTGGCCTTAAAAAACTTTGGGCTTGCATTTTCCTCTATTTTGATCGTCACTGTTATGCCTTTTAGTGTTCTGAATCCCTGCTGGAACACTTGTGCGTCAGTTAGCATTTTTGACAATCATCCAGGTGTGACGTCGTCATACTTTTTGGCATCTACAGTCAGTGCTTGTATGGAATGCCAATCTAGCTGTATCTTCTGGATCCATTCACGTCCTAGTAGTGGTGGTCCTCCATCTGGCAATACATATAGGTCCATTTTTGGTGTTTCCTTGCCGTTATATATAACGTTCACCCTTATTTTTCCTTTGGGGTAGACTTTTTGCCCGTGTACGTCTTCAAGACAATCTTTGTATCTCTCAAGGGTATATGTGAGAATAGCCACTTGTAGTCCCTTCGGTTTATGACTGTTAGGGCTGATCCTGTGTCCAATTCCATTTTCACTTGGACTCCTGCTATCTTGAGCGTGACCCAGATAGTTTGGTGATCCTCCGTTTTGATCACATTATTTAGTTTCAGACAACCCAGCTCCTTACTTCCGGAGTCTGTATCACTTTTCTGTTCATCTGAACTACTCTCTGTCACCTTATATACCTTCTTGTACTTCTCCTGTGGAGATTTCTTGCTGCTGGTTTTCTTTCCCGACCTGCAGACTCTTGCTATGTGTCCTACTTTTCCACACTGTCTGCAAACTTTGTCCTTGAACCAGCAATCATTATGATCATGTGCTGTTCTGCCGCAGCGATACCACTTCACTGTTCCGTATGACATTTCATTTGTGCCATATTCTTGCGGTCTCCGTTGTATCTCTGCAGCACCCCGTGCTGCTGCTTCGTGTGATACTGCAATGCTGAAAGCCTTGTCCAGCATAAGATCCTTTTCTGATAGAAGCTGTTTCTGGGTTCCTTCACTTTGAAGCCCACACACAAACTTGTCCCTTAAAGTATCTGCTAGTCCCGTTCCAAACTGGCAGTGTTTCGATAGCTTGCGCAGTTCTGTAAAATACTCAGCATTACTTTCATCTTTATGCTGGTTCCTTTTGTGAAACTTAAATCTTTCTGCTATCAGCAGCGGTGTGGGGTTTAAGTGGTCCTGTAGGATTGACACTATGTTTGCAAAATCCTTTTCTACTGGCTTCTCTGGGGTTACTAGGTTTCGTAGTAAGCCATACGTTTTTGCACCCGTTGAATTCAACAATACCAGCGCTTTCCTGTCATCTGGCACTTCATTCGCCTTGCAGTATACTTCTATGCGTTCGACATATGTCGTCCAATCTTCGACTTCATTGCTGAACGCTGTGATACTGCCACTCTTCGGCATTTTTGGGTGTGGTTAGACTGACTTAAAATGGTGTCTCCCGCGCTTTCCTTTCTTCCCCGCTGCGGCTTAAAATGGCATCTCCCGCGCTTTCCTTTCTTCCCCGCTGCGGCTTAAAATGGCATCTCCCGCGCTTTCCTTTCTTCCCCGCTGCGGCTTAAAATGGCATCTCCCGCGCTGCTGCCAATGCCGCTCTCGGTGGTCCTCGTGGTAAATGGCGACGCCCTGTGGGTTTCGTGCGCTGCTCCTGCGCTGCTGCCAATGCCGCTGTCTGCGGTCCTCGTGGCAATGGCAGCGCCTCGTGTTTTCCTGCACGCCTCTCTCCCCCATTGACACTGCTCGGCCCTTGAACACTGGCTGCGCTCTGCTCTCTCTCGTCTCTCTCCCCGTTGACGCCGCTTGGTCCTGAACACCGGCTGCGCCCTGTGCGCTCTGCCCTCTCTCTCTCCCCCGTCGACGCTGCTCGGCCTTTTTCTGTGCTGCTCGGTCGGGCTCTAGCCGCCACTGTCCGGGAAGGGTCTGCGCAGTACCTGTTGCCAGCCCATTTCGCTGGACCACCGTGACTGGAAAAACAAGCCTGGCTCTCGACAGCCTCCCCTGCGATGCTCAAATCTCCGCTGGATGACTGGGCGGTTGCCCGTGGTCGACGCCCGTGCTTCTGGACTCGACCTCCTTCCACTGTTCTCCAGGAGCGAATCCCTGGGAGGTGATGCAGAGTTGCAGGTAGGTTCGAATCTGCATCGTCGCCAATGTTATATCCGTGTATCTTAATGTTGTGTCCTTCACTAATCAGACAACAGACTGCAGGGAACGATTCAACAGGTGTTTACTGAATGAGGGTTACTCTAGAACTAACTGTACAGATCACTACTCAGGGTTTATATACAGGTGTGGTCACTACCGGTACTACAGCATACAGGAGCTGTAAAAAGTAGTTCTCTCCCTTAAGGTATACATACATTACAGTTCCAGTTGTGTCCTCCAGTATCTCCCTCAACTGACCAATCTTCATGTGTGAACAGAGATGGTGAGTGTCAGCGGGTTGCACGACCATTGTTGGGGAGGGAGCTTTACCACTGAGCTCAATCCTAGTCTCATCAGACATCCACACCCATTCATTTTGGAGCACCAGTCACCAGATAGCCTTCAGTAGAGCGAATCTTTGGTGCTGGGGCCAATTGTAGAACTGCCCAAACTCTGTATGGCTCTGTTACACATGCAGGAGCTCACTTACCCATTCACCTCTCGAGACCTTCAATACCCAATTAATCATTTTCCTACAAGCCATTAAAATAGGTAGAAACTTCACCACAAGTATTAATTCATCATAGTGCATCCAAAGAGCTCCCAGAACATAACTAACTAGTACAGCTGGCAAGGATCTGTATGTATTTGTGTCTTTAATAAAAAGATAACTTATTGAACAATAGGCTGCACAGTTTGGAGGCTGGATCTTTTAATTGGTTTGATCCCGTTCACACCATGTACTTAAACAAAGCCTGCAGATTACCAATGTACCAGTTAGAGAATGCATAATGATTCTGGAAAACTCTTTAAGAAATGCTATTATATTGGACGTTCCACAGTCATAATTAGGCTGTGGGTTCATTAGAGATAATATTAGGTCAAAGGATGATCTCCCTCACTCCCCAACCTCCCACTAATACTCGTTGGCTTAGAAACTCAATCATCTGCACCTGTTTTACAGGCGTAAACAGGCACCCGAGGCTCCAATATAGTGAGCAGCATGCGCATGCTCATTCTATGCCATATGGGATCGGGCTGCCCAGTAGGCATCCAGGGAGTTTGCCTGAAACTGGTGTTAGGCTCATTGCATAGGCAAATCGCGGCCTAATGCTGACATAGCTTAGTCTACAATGCATGTATATCCAGCAATCCTATAGGAAATTTAAAAATTGTCTGATCAACCCTAGAAGATACATTTGCATCTCATCCTACAATTATGATCATGTAGGGTACAAGAAGAGCAATAGAATTTTGGCAACAGCATACACAATAAGAACTACTTCCATGGATCAGTAGGTATTCTACAAAATTGTGGGGCCTTTCAGATCAGGCGGGTCCTAGGTTCAATTGCCTGTCTGCGCTGAGTTAGCTAGGGAAGAGTATGAGTGTGCAAAACATCTGTCAGGGTGCCTCCTCCTGATTGCTATCCAGCGACTCATTGCCAGAAAGGCATGTTTGGACGTTGGCTGACTGCAAGGCCCGGCTTGGCTGTGATGCTCTCCAGGACAAAATGTCCTTCTGACGCTCATTGTACCAACTCAACCATGGAGATAGGCCACTTGGATGAGGTATCGTGGGGTGGCCGAGTATCTGCAGATCCTAGCGAGAGTCAACGTCTTCTGGAGAGATGGGGCGAAAACATTTTTTTTTAAAAAGCAACAGCATCTCCCCATGAAAAAAACCCATCCAGTTACATTTTTGTTGTGTTAAAGGCTAACTTATGTAGGCTGATGGTCAGTGTTTGATTTAAAAACCTCAAAGCGCACCTGAAACTGACAAGAAACTTACTGGAAACAGGACACTGGAACTGACTGGATGATTTGTGTTCCAATCCGACTCATTCACATATCACGTAGGCTCGAGCACCTCCCCGAGCACAGACCTGACCTGGGATCTGGGATGCCGATGTGTGATAGATTGAAGCAGGACACGGATTGACAAAGAACTTTCCAATTGCCTTGAAAATCTTGACTCCTCCCTCAGCACAGGTTCCTTATCAGCAAAGCAGCACATCTAGCAAAGGATACACGGAGAGTTATAAATCAATGTCAATTAACCCGCCCAAGCAATGATTCATAAGCCACTTATTTACTCCGAGCTAAACAACAACACTTAGCATAAGAGTGGGAAAAAAATAATCATCGCCCTTTCCTGAGGAGTTATGTGGGCATTTTTTTTTGGGGTGGGGGAGTGATTTGCAATGGGTTGGATGTAGCAGAGTGGAGGGAATTTAATTTCCTCTGTGTGTGACTATGAGAAATCAAATCCATATTAACACTGTCATGTTTAACACAAAGATGATAAACCACACGCCGACCGGTCAGAATAAACATGACAAAGGTGATGTAATTCTAAAGATTCCATTGAGGGCGTTTCCGAGATATTGAGGTGACAGACCCAAGCCAACCCTCAACATGATGAAGCCCTTTCTGGTATCTCGCCCTCTCTAAATACACTAAATTAACATGCCCATCATATCTAAAAGTGTCACACTAAAAAACAGCATCTATGTATAGTCAGCCTTTGATTGGCTGAAATATCACCTTTATAAAACAGTAACAAATTGCAATGGAACAACCTTTAAAAAAAAAGTATTCAGAGATGGAAAAAAAGCCAGTCATTTCCTGCTGGTTTCTTCTCAACCTTGATAACCTGGCCTATCCCCAAAGTGTAGGGCTGGGGACTTACAAGCAGCTACCAATCTAGAGACAAATTTCTCTCAGCAAAAGCAATTAGCCTTTAGTTGAGCCTGTTCCTCACAAGGAGTACGCACTATGGTCTTAAAGGGAAGAGGCAAGGTAAAAACAGCCGAATATCAGCAGCAGACAGCCTTCTGTGAGGCAGCCTTTTCACATCTATTAGAAAAGGGCCATCTCTTTCCAAAGTAGGAGAAAGGGACAGCTTAAAGGAAACACTCCTCTTTGATATTGCATAATAAACTGTGTGCCACATGGTATGATGCTCCTGTCATTATAAGACAGCTCACCCTCCTTTTCGCAGAGAGTTGTTGGAGCATGGAATGCTTTGCTACAGGAATTAGTTGAGTCAAGAGACCATTGCATCCTTCAAAGGAAAATTGGATAAATATTTGTAGCATGGGAAGCTACAGGGATACAGGTATTCAGCAGGGCAGTTGGAATTAGTTTCTAGATTGCTTTAGCGAAAAGCAGGCAAAGGCACAATTAGTGCTGCAAACGCCTGTGGTTTAACAGTCACTGCCAACATACCAAGGGAGATTGGCCACTTCCTTTTGTAAATATTTGTGGTTGTTTAGATGTCTGAAAAGGAAGGAAATTCTAGAGGAGTACTGTTTGCTCAAAGTTCTCCCCCAACTGCACATCTATATATATAAAACAGTATGGCCTAGAAATTGAGTTGACGCTGCGCCAGGGCTTTAGCGCCGGAAATTTAGCGCCGGCGCTAATTCCCTTGCGCGCGCCAAAAATTCAGTAGCCGCGCCCAGACGGCTGCCGGCGCTACTGGCGGGCGTGAGTGCCTCCCAATGGGCGCTGAGTGCCGAATTGCGGCGCTAATCCGGCGCTGCGGCACCCGATGCGGTGCGGCAGGCTGGGGAAGTGCAGGCCTCCTCCTCCCGTTAAGGAGGCGCTGCTTTCACCCGATCGCTGGCCGTTTGATTTTTTCAAAAATGAGCCCGGCACCTCGGACAAGTGCCGGGCTTGCAGGCCAGACGCATCTGTTCGGCGGGGGGGGGGTGGAGGAGTCCGGGGAGGGAGGTGCGGGCAGGCGGCCGGCGGGAAAGCGGCCGGCCGCCGCGCGACCTTATTGCGCCGGCGCTAACTTGTGTAAGACTCGGTTGCCAGAGTCTTAGTTGCGGCTGCCACGGGCGAGGCGGCCGCAACTGAATTTCGGCGCTGGGGCCCGTCGGCATGGCAACCGGGACGCTGCGCACACCGATGACGTCATCGGTGCCGGCGCAGCGCTACCGGTGCAACGCCGCTTTAGGGCCCCAGGGAATTTTTCAACTGGCCAAAACTCTGGCGCTAGTCCCTCTAGCGCCTCAAAAGCGGCGCTAAGGCTAGTGAATTTCTAGGCCTATGTCTCTCTGTCTGTCTCTCTGTCTGTCTCTCTGTCTGTCTCTCTGTCTGTCTCTCTGTCTCTCTGTCTGTCTCTCTGTCTGTCCGGCTATACAATGAAATGTTGTAGCGCGTACCTACGCATATATTATATCAAAAGAAAGCTTATCATTAGGGGACTCTCATAGGCATATTTACTTTTTGGTCGGACAAAAATTGTGCCAACGGTATCCAAAAAACGTTCAAAATTCCGCTCATTATCCGCTCATTAGCATTGAGTGACGTGACGGTTGACCAATCGCACAGTCGAGCGACCCGACGGTCGACCAATCGCTGCGTCATGGGGGCGGGTTCATTGTGTGTGCGTGCGGGCCATCCTAGAGTCGAGTGACATGACGATTGACCAATCCTACAGTTCAGTTACTGACGGTTGGCCAATCGGTGCATGTGTGGGCAGGCCTAATGCTTCTGAGTTGAGGTGAGTGGCCGCCATCTTGATTCCAAACTCTTCATTTCTTTTTCCCACTTTCTGCGTGTTTCTTTTCCAATCTAGATTTCCAGCAAAAAAAAAGTTGCTTTTAAAACACAAATTGTTTTTAAAAAAAGTTAATTAATTTGTAAATCGTTTCTCTAACCTCTATAATTTTCCTACCTTTCACCGTTTTTCCAGGCCTCGAAGCCTGGGCCTCTGTTGCCCAGCCATGCCCGAGCTAGGCACCTCCCGTCCCGCTCAACAAGCGGCCCGCGATCGTCGCCATCTTTCTAAAGGCTGGCGGTGCGGGACTGAGGCGAGCGTCGCCATCGCCGCCATCTTAGTAAAGGCGGGCAGGGCGGCAGTCAGCGCAGGCATCAACGTCGGCCCGGAGCGCGAGCGAATCGGCGTTCTTGGCTCGGGCGGGGGGCGGGGCTCGGGCGGGCGGGAAGGGGGGGGAAGGGTTACCCCAGCAACCGGGCCCGGCCCTCTCTTACAGCCTCAAGCCGGCTCACGCCCGTTCCCGGGGCTTGTCTCCAGCGCAGACCCAGCCACAATCGGCGGTCTTGAAGCCGGCTCGGAGGGCGGGGCTCGGGAGGGCGGAGAGTGGGGCTCGGGAGGGCGGGGGGCGGGGTTCGGGAGGGCGGGAAGGGGGGGAAGGGTTACCCCGGCAACCGGGCCCGGCCGCCTCTCACAGCCTCAAGCTGGCTCAAGCCTGTTCCCGGGGCTTGGCTCCATTTGCGGCTGCGGGCCACTCACCCTCTCTCTCTCCTTCCCTCTGTCTCTCTCTCCTCACCCCCTCCCCTCTCCCCCGTCCCCTCTCCCCCCTCCCCCCTCCCCCCTCAACCCTCTCCCCCCCTCCCCTCTCTCCCCTCTCCCCTCTCCCCCTCTCCCCTCTCCCCCCCTCCCCCTCCCCTCTCCCCCTCTCTCTCCCCCCTGCCTCATCCTCTCCCTCTACCCCTCTCTCTCCCCCCTGCCTCACCCTCTCTCTCTCCCCCTCTCTCTCTGCCCCCTCCCTCCCCCTCTCTCTCTCCCCCTCCCTCCCCTCTCTCTCTCCCCCTCCCTCCCCCTCTCTCTCCCCGCTCCCTCCCCCTCTCCCTCTCCCCCTCCCTCCCCCTCTCCCTCTCCCCCTCCCTCCCCCTCTCTCTCTCCCCCTCCCTCCCCCTCTCTCTCTCCCCCCTCTCCCCCTCTCTCTCTCCCCCTCTCTTTCTGCCCCCTCCCTCCCCCTCTCTCCCCCTCTCTCTCTGCCCCCTCCCTCCCCCTCTCTCCCTGACCCCTCCCTCCCCATCTCTCCCCACCCCCTCCCTCCCCGCCCCCTCCCTCACCCACTCTCCCCTCTCTCTGCCCCCTCCCTCCCTCCCTCCCCCCTCCCCCTCCTGTAATGTCTGTGTATAATTGAGACACGGACTGCAGAAGTTGGTTATAACAGGTGTTTACTGAATGGAGACAAAACTGGAACTACTATGCAAAGTTACTGCACAGGCTTATATACAGGGGTGGTCACTACTGGTACTGCAGTATACAGGGGCTGCAGAATATAGTTCCTTCTTCAAGGTACATACACGACAATTCCTCCCCTTTTAGCTAAACAGTACATAACATTCGATTAATAATTAAATAACATATTTACAATTACAGTTGCTATATACATTAGCTGAAGTTAATCAATTATAAATTCAGTCTTTGAGGAGGCTTCCTGATTCTGTTCGGATAACGCCTCTTTGGGGTATCAGGTTCTTCTGGCAAAGTTGATTCGGGATCAACGTCGTTGTTTGGTTCGTCTGCTTCCAATATCACCGATTCTGAGGTAGATGCAATTGGTACTTCGGTTTCATCACCAGGTGTATAGGGTCATGGTGTAGATTTGATGTTTTCCAGTGACTCTAGAATCTGGTCAGCATGGCGTCTTACAATGCTCTCTCCAACGTCCACGGTATACATTAAAGGTCCTTGCCGTGTGCAGATCGTTCCTGGCTGCCATTTCTCTGTGCGGTAGTCCCGGGCCAAAACTGGTTGACCTATCTTGAAACTCCTGGTTGGCCTTTCATTCATATTCTGAAACTGCCTGTTCTCCACATCTCTTCTGATGTTTGGCTTAACCAAATCCAAGCGGCATCTTAGTCTTCGATTGAAGAACATCATGGCTGGAGTTTGGTTGGTAACCACATGTGTCGCATTCCGGTAGGCAAACAAGAAGTTATCCACCTTGTGTTGTAGGGGTATGTCTTCATTACACATTGCCTTGATAGCCTTCTTGAATGTTTGAACGAACCTCTCAGCCAATCCATTGCTGGCTGGATGATATGGGGCGGATGTGCAATG
This sequence comes from Somniosus microcephalus, assembly GCF_052327205.1. Lineage (NCBI taxonomy): Eukaryota > Metazoa > Chordata > Chondrichthyes > Squaliformes > Somniosidae > Somniosus > Somniosus microcephalus. The sequence continues at coordinate 51,490,629 of NC_140999.1, read as the reverse complement.
CTTAACACCATTGTTCTTTAAGAACCTCCGGAACTCTTCAGACACAAACTGTGGTCCATTGTCGGAGCAAACATGTTCAGGCAGCCCAATTCTGGCGAATATGGTTCGTAAGACTGTGATAGTTTTTTCTGTGGTGGTTGAGGACATTTTTATTACCTCTGGCCACTTTGAATGTGCATCCACCGCAATTAAAAACATCGAGTCCATAAATGGACCAGCAAAATCAATGTGTACCCTTAGCCATGGGGATGAGGGCCACTCCCATGGATGTAGAGGGGCTTGTGGTGGGGCGTTTGGACCTTCTGGCATCCTGTACAGCTCTTGGTCATCTCTTCGATTTCTCTATCGATTCCCGGCCACCACACAAACGCTCTGGCTAAGTTCTTCATTTTTACCCCTCCCAGATGACCCTCATGAAGCTCATTGAGCACTCTATCCTTCAATTTGGGTGGAATTACTACTCTGGATCCACACATCAAGGTTCCTCGGCACACTGACAGCTGTTCTCTTCTCAGCGAGAATGCTGGCAACAGTGGTTCGCCATGTGCTGGCCATCCCTTCACCGTTAAATCATAGACCCTGGAGAGTGTCGGGTCATTTCGTGTTTCCTTTTCTATGTTTGCATTCGTCACAGGTAGACATTCGACTATGGTCGAGTGGAATATCTCCGCAGGATCCACTGCAGGTGCTTCTTCCACCATCGGCAACGGTAGGCGCGACAATCCATCAGCATTCCCATGCTGTTTAGTTCCTTTGTACTCGATGTCATATTGGTGTGCCCCTCGGAAAAGGGACCACCTCTGTAGCCGTTGTGCTGTCATTATCGGGACGCCCTTCTTAGGGTTGAAAATGGAGACAAGAGGTTGATGATCAGTTAGTAGAGTAAACTTCTGTCCGTGCAGGTAGTGATTGAACTTCTTCACCCCCCACACCAGGCTGAGGGCCTCTCTGTCAATCTGGGCATAGTTACGCTCGGCTGCAGTTAACGAGCGTGACGCAAAAGCTATCGGCCTCTCTGAACCATCAAGGGATTTATGTGACAGTACCGCTCCAACGCCGTAGGGAGACGCATCACATGCCAGTCTTATCGGTAGTGATGGGTTGTAGTGAGCCAATACTTCTCTTGAAGTGATCAGGCCTTTACACTTCTGAAAGGCCGACTTACAGTCATCGCTCCATTTCCATGCTACTCCAGTTTGTAGCAGGGCGTTCAGTGGGTGCAGAATTGTGGACAAATTCGGCAAAAACTTATGGTAGTAATTCACCAATCCGAGGAATGACCTCAGTTGCGACACATTTTCAGGCGCTGGAGCCTTAACTACCGCTTCAATTTTGTCAGGGGACTTATGTAACCCCTCTTCATCAATCACGTGGCCACAATACGATATTTGTTTCTTAAAAAACTCGCACTTGGGGCGATTGGCTCGTAGCCCATTTTCTCTTAGTCTAGTGAGCACCTGCTTTAGGTTGGCAAGGTGTTCACTGTCATTTTCACCTGTCACTGGGATGTCGTCCAAGTAACACTGAGTCCCCGGAATCCCTTGCAGGACTTGTTCCATCGCTCTTTGCCATATAGCCAGAGCTGATGCTACTCCGAATACCAGTCGATTATACTGGTAAAGACCTTTGTGAGTGTTTATCGTGAGATATTTCCTAGAGGATTCTTCAACCTCCATCTGCAAATATGCTTGCACTAGGTCAATTTTTGTAAAATGTTTCCCTCCAGATAGTGAGGCGAAATATCTTCTATCCTCGGAAGAGGATACTGTACTGTGTGAAGGATTGGGTTCACAGTCACCTTGAAGTCCCCACAGATGCGAACCTTCCTTGGCTCCTCAGATTTATTGTTTAACGTTTTCTTCATGACAGGAATGATGGGCGTCGCCCACTCGCTCCAGTCTACCTTAGATAACACGCCTGCATTCTTCAGATTCTCCAGCTCTGCCTCGATGGCTGGGCGAATTGCATACGGTACCGGTCTTGCTTTGAAAAACTTGGGAATTGCATTCTCTTCTATTTTTATCGAGGCGGTTACACCTTTAAGAGTTCCCAGTCCTTGTTGAAATACCTCTTTAGCGTTAGCTAAGATTTTTGACAATCGTCCAGGTGTGACGTCGTCATCCTTTTTACCAGCCACAGTCAGTGCCTGAATGGAGTGCCAGTCTAAACTTATCTTTCTGATCCATTCATGTCCCAATAACAGTGGTCCGCTATCTTGCAGTATGTACAGATACAATTTCTGTATTTCCTTGCCGTTGTATTCGACAGGCACCCTTATTTTCCCTCTGGGGTATACTTTCTGCCCCGTGTATATCTTCAAGACAATGGATGTGTCTTTCAAGGGTATGTGTGAGAATAGCCGCTCGTAGTCTCGTCGATTCATGACGGTCAGGGCTGATCCTGTATCCAATTCCATTTTGACTTGGGACCCTGCTATCGTGAGGGTGACCCAAATGGTTCGGTGATCCTCTTTTGCGAATACGTTGTGTAGTTTGAGACAGCTTAGTCTCTTGTTCCCGGATTCACTATCGCTCTTCTGGTCTTCGGAACTACTGTCCGTCATCTTTTGTACTTTCCTGTACTGTTCCTTAGTAGTCTTTTTGTTGTCGTTAGTCTTCTTCCAGGACCTGCAAACTCGTGCAATGTGTCCCATCTTTCCGCTTTGCCTGCATGTTTTGTCCTTGGACGAGCAGTCCTTCTGGTCATGAGTTGTTCTGCCGCAGCGATAACATTTTTCAGATCCCTGTGTCATTTCATGGGTGCCGTATTCCTGTGGCTTTTGCTGTATTTCCACAGCTCCCCTTGCTGCTGCTTCGTACGATACTGCCACGCTGAAAGCCTTATCTAGCGTCAGCCCTTTCTCTGAGAGTAACCTCTTCTGGGTTCCTTCACTCAGGAGTCCACAGACAAATTTGTCACGTAGGATATCTGCCAGTCCTGCTCCGAACTGGCAGTGCTTTGATAGCTTGCGTAGTTCCGTAAGGTAATCAGCATTGCTCTCATCTTTATGCTGATTTCTCTTGTGGAATTTAAATCTTTCTGCTATCAGCAGCGGTGTAGGATTTAGGTGTTCCTGTAGGATATCAACAATTTTGTTAAAACTCTTCGCCATCGGTTTGACTGGAGTGGTCAGGTTCCGCAATAGGCCGTACGTTCTTGCGCCCATTAAGTTTAGTAGTACCGATGCCTTTTTCTCATCGGCTACTTCATTTGCCTTGCAATATACTTCGACTCTTTCCACATACGTGGTCCAGTCTTCTATTGCATTATCGAAGGCAGTGATATTGACAGTCTTCGGCATCTTGGAGATCTAAGATGGCGCCTCCCGCGCTTTGCCTTCTTCCCCGATTGAACAAAATGGCGCCTCCCGCGCTTTGCCTTCTTCCCCGCTGGATTAAGATGGCGCCTCCCATGCTTTCTGCCTTTTCCGCTGCTGCCAGCGCTGTTGTTGGCATTTTTATGCCTTGATTGCGACGCCCTATGGTCTTCGTGCGCTTCCCCCCGCCCTGCTGCCAACGCCGCTCTCCGCCGTCCCCGTGGCAAACTGCAGCTCCTCGCGGCTTTCTGTGCTTCTAATTTCTTTTTCTTTTATTTTAATTACTGCTCCCGTCGTCAGAGCAGACCCTATGGGACACTTCCCTCCCTCTTCTCGGGTCTGTACGCTGCCCGGCTTCGTAGCACCGGCCGTGCCCTGTGTGCTCTACCCTCTCTCTCTCTCTCCTCTTCCCGACAACGCTGCTCGGCCCCGTTGAAAAGCCACCCGATCGAGTTCTAGCCCGCCGCAGCCTAGAAAGGATCAGTGTACTACCTGCCACCAGCCCGATTAGCTGGAACACCATAGACTGGATAACCAAGCCCAGCTCTCGACAGCCTCTCCTGCAAATCTTTGAATTCGATGAATCAAAGGGCGGTTGCCCACGGTCAACGCCCGTTTCTGCTATTTGGTTTTTTTTCCTATTTTTTGGATTTCTTCCTTCTGGCTTCGACCTCTAATAACTTCGCTTCAGGGATGGATCCCCGTGAGGTGGTGCAGAACTGTAGGTAAGTTCGGATCTGTTCATCGCCAATGTAATGTCCGTGTGTAATTGAGACACGGACTGCAGAAGTTGGTTATAACAGGTGTTTACTGAATGGAGACAAAACTGGAACTACCATACAAAGTTACTGTACAGGCTTATATACAGGGGTGGTCACTTCTGGTACTGCAGTGTACAGGGGCTGCAGAATATAGTTCCTTCTTCAAGGTACATACACTACACCTCCCTCCCCCCCTCCCCACCTCCCTCCCTCCCTCCCTTCCTCCCCCCCTCCCTCCCTCCCCTCCCCTCCCTCCCCCTCTCTCTCTGCCCCCTCCCTCCCCCTCTCTCTTTCTCCCCCCAGTCTCTCTCTCCCCCCAGTCTCTCTCTCCCCCCAGTCTCTCTCTCTCTCTCTCTCCCCCAGTCTCTCTCTCTCTCTCCCCCAGTCTCTCTCTCTCTCTCTCTCCCCCAGTCTCTCTCTCTCTCTCCCCCAGTCTCTCTCTCTCTCTCTCCCCCCAGTCTCTCTCTCTCTCCCCCAGTCTCTCTCTCTCTCCCCCAGTCGCTCTCTCTCTCTCTCCCCCAGTCTCTCTCTCTCTCTCTCCCCAGTCTCTCTCTCTCTCCCCCCAGTCTCTCTTTCTCCCTCTTCTCCCCCCAGTCTCTCTCTCTCTTCTCCCCCAGTCGCTCTCTCTCTTCCCCCCAGTCACTCTCTCTCTTCCCCCCAGTCGTCCTCTCTCTTCCCCCCAGTCACTCTCTCTCTTCCCCCCAGTCGCTCTCTCTCTTCCCCCCAGTCGCTCTCTCTCTTCCCCCCAGTCGCTCTCTCTCTTCCCCCCAGTCGCTCTCTCTCTCTTCCAACAACAACATGCCCTCAAAAAAGCCTCAGCACCGCCGGGCACTCCAGCTATAAAAGTATAAAGGTAAGGATTCCTTCTCATCACCAACAAGAATATGTTTACAGTTCGTTGGAAAAATGGAACAGTGAAAACTTCATCAACATATTTATGACGTCGCCACAGATAGTTGCCAGAGGCAGTCCTACCCTGCAAGTCCCGCTCAACCATCTCCCCTGTGCTCACTGACCTAAATTGGCTCCCAATTAAGTAACAGTTCGATTTTAAAATTTTCATCCTTGTTTTCAAATCCCTCCATGGCCTCGCCCCTCCCTATCTCTGTACTCTCCTCCAGCCCTATGATCCCCCATAACCTCTGCATTCCACCTATTCTGGCCTTTTGAACATCCCCGATTTTAAATGCTCTACCATTGGTAGTCGTGCCTTGAGCTGCCTAGGTCCTAAGCTCTGGAATTCCCTCCCTAAATCTCTCCACCCCTCCACTTCTCTTTCCTCCTTTACGACGCTCCTTAAATCCTACCTCTTTGACTGAGCTTTTGGTCATCTGCCCTAACATCTTATATGGCTCAGTGTCAATTTTTTTTACATTTTTTGGTAACACTCCTGTGAAGTGCCTTGGGACATTTTATTACCTTAAAGGTGCTATATAAATATAAGTTGTTGTTGTTATTATTGAATTAGATTCCCGACCATTTTAAAGAATATTTCAAATTTCCTCTGCAGCAGAGAGCCACCATTTTTAGTCTGCTTTCACCCAGGCTGCTCCAATGACATCACTGACATGGAGGAGCCCCTGAACCCTGGGGGAAACTCAGCACTGTTGGACCCCCGGAAAATATGCTATCAGTAAAGTATATAAAGAGCTGTGGATATCCGTGCTTTGAAATCTGCCCCTCAAGGTAAACTTGGAGCCCCAACAAACCGCTTCAACCTGAAACACTCTTCAGTAAAAACTGGCCGTCAGTCACTCAACTGATTTATTAGACAGTCCTACATCAATCCGGCAGGACAAACCTGGGAATTCCTATGGTGCACTCTATTAGGGATCAGCTGCACAGATACTTGTCTCTAATATTAGGGATTAACTTGTATTTATATAGCGCCTTTAACATCCCAAAATGTCCCAAGATGCCTCACAGAAGCGTTATCAAACAAAATTTGACACTGAGCCACATAAGTGATATTACAACAGGTGGCCAAAAGCTTGGTCAAAGAGGTAGGTTTTATGAGCGTCTTAAAGGAGGAGTGAGAGGTAGAGAGGCGGAGGGATTTAGGGAGATAATTTCAGAACCTAGTGCCTAAGCAGCTGAAGGCACGGCCGCCAATGGTGGAGCAATGAAAATCAATTTTACGCAAGAGGCCAGAATTGGAAGAGCGCTGAGATCTTGGAGGGTTGTAGGACTAGAGGAGGTTACAGAGATAGGGAGGAGCAAGGCCATGGAGGGATTTGAAAACAAGGATGAGAATTTTAAAATCGAGGCGTTGCCGGACTGGGAGCCAAAGTAGGTCAGCGAGCACAGGGGTGATCTACAACTGTACTGCTACTTGTCTTGCACACCTGAACAGGGATCCATTCACTGGTTTCCCAATGCTGGTTAAATCTTAATGTTAGGAGAGAGACAATATAATAGTGAGCTCTCTCCTAACTTTTAAAATTAAACTTAAACCATTTTTACGCATAGTTTCACATTGGCCTGCAGCTATACTGCACACGGTATGAAACCCACAAGATGTACAACTATATCCTAGTCATGGGTTTGCCTAGTAGTGTCCGCAGTCAAACCACCAATCTGAGTCACTAGATAGATAAGGATGAGGAAAATCAGTTGGTCCACCTTGGCCTATTTACACAAAGATAACCTACCTACCCCTATCTGGAAGCTCACACCCCATATCAATTGCTGGCTGTATCCAAAATTTACCGTCCACCAGTTTGACCCTGTGTACCCTTATCCTGCTGTTACCATTTACCTTGAAGCAGTGTTCCAGATATATCTCCTTTAGTTTACTATCTTACAAAGCTTTATGACGTCCCGCCTCATTTATCTCCTCTCAAAGATGATGGGCTGGATTTTCCAAACCCCGAGGAGGCGGGCATGGAGGCAGGGCAGCCGGTAAAATCGGAGAAAGTGGGGTCGGATGGCAAACCCACCCCCATCCCACCTCTGTGCCCTTTTGCCAGGAGGCGGGAAGATGTGCAGCTTCAGGTCCCGATTCCTGGAGGCGGGAAAGGCATTTAATCCTTTTAACAGGTAGTTAACAGACAGAAAAAAGGATTAGTGCCATTTTACCTTCACAGGTGAAGGCTTCCCGACCTCGGAGAACCCCGCCGAATTGGAGGAGACGTGGAGGAGGTCTGCGGTGGTCGGAGACACCTGGAAGTAAGGTGTAGAGGTGAGGGATGGGTGCAAGTGTGGAGTGGTAAGTATGCAAGGTGAGTGATAAGTTTAAAAAAGTGTTCACTTACCTTGTTTTCCTTCCATAGCCTTTAGCCGCACTGGATGGGGAGAGCGGACATCCTCCTTGTCAATTTCAAGTAATGGCTAATGGACCCTCCGATCCATCAGACATCTGAAATTTACAAATTTGCAATGTTTGATGAGTCCTCACCTCAAAGACTCATCAAACTACAGAGAATGTCAGTGTTTGACAGCTTCACAGAGCTGTCAAACGCTGTCATTTCTTCTTTCAAGAAGTCTTGACAGATAGCACATCTGATGTTGACGTGATCTGTCAGTGACTTCTTCCCTAATTGGCCTGCTGAGTCCGCAGGGCAGGCTTAACAAGGTCAATCAGGGGAAAATCCCTCTGAATGATCAGACGAGGATGGAGGCAGGACATTGACACGACAAGCAGCAGTCCCGCCTCCAACTCATAACTCAGTCCTCTGATGCTTGGGATCAGTATCAAGGCTCCTCTCTGCACCTTCACCAGGGCTCGAAATCGGCTCATTTTAACTTTCATTACTGGCCGAAAAACGATGGCAAATCGGGAGTCCATTTAACATCTCACCCAAAAATCAGACGAGTTGTAAAGTTGGACTGCCGATTCGCTATCGCCCTTTTTCGCTTGACGGTGAAAGTTAAAATAACCCTTAATATGTTCCTTGTGGCTCAGTGCCCAGAAACGGATGCAGCACAAGTTGCAGTCTGAGCACAATACAACCAAGTTCTATCACAGACCTCCTCTTTTGTTCTTCCCCTCCTCCCCCCGCCCCCCCCCCCCCCCCCCCGCTTTCCCTGCCTCTGTGCTTGCTTAAAAACTGTTAAATTTCTAACTTGTTCCAGTTCTGACGATGGTCATCGACCTGAAACGTTGACTCTGTTTCTCCCTCCACAGATGCTGCCTGACCTGCTGAGTGTTTCCAACATTTTCTTCTTTTTGACAGGTTTTGTGTCATAAACATCTTTGCTTTGACACAAAAGTAACCATGGCGACAGGCCCAAAAAATGTGAGACCTTTACCTCAGAGTTGGATGTTAATAGATAACAAGCAACATGCCAGTCATTGGGCAGAGAAAGAAGCTTGCATCCTGCCATACATAATCTTTGAACTTTTATTGTATATTTACGCAGATCAAGCTGAAACTTGTTGAGCGTTTCCTGAAAATCTTGATATTGTGTAATTGGTTTTGCAAATAAAATCAGCCCCTTGAAAATCCACAGAAAGACACATCTGCAAGTCCTCGGTTTAATATTCCCACTGACAGAAATGAAAGGTCACAGGCACATAATTCGACAATTAGAATTTGTACTGGCAGAAATATTAGCAAATAAATCACAGCGCTGCTGTAGGAATTAAGCCCTTACAGAGAACAAAGTTAAACACTAAACTGAATCAAAATATTATGTAGTACAGGGATATGGCTGTGGAGGCGGGTAGCAGGGTGGCGGGGGGAGAGAGAATCTCTCATTTCCTGTCAAGATTTTCTTTCAGAACGTTACACTGGTTTCTATGCTGCTGCGGTTACCATATATTTTGCAGACGCAGCATCTAAAGCAGCATAGAGTGATATGGCTTCGTCGGTTTATTTGTACATACTAGTGTTATGTACTTAGAAACAGGGGGGGTGGAAATTCGGTATCGACCATTTTGGGGCGCTAACATCGGCCAGCCGTAAACTTTAGCGCCCAGCGCAAATTAGTGCCGACAACCGCAAAATTCATCTCCAGCGCCCCTGGAGGTGATTGGAGCACTAAATCAAGCGCTACACACTTCTCTTAGGGCACTAACGTCGAGGAACAGGGCGCTATCTCAGAGCACTACTCAAGCTCAGGCGATGTCAATTACCTAGGCCTAGAAATTGAGTTTTGGCGCAGCCAGGGCTTTAGCGCCGGAAGTTAGTGCCGGAGCTAAGTCGCGCTGGTCGGGCCCAAAATTCAATAGTTCTGCGCCCAAACGGCTGCCAGCGCTGCTGAGAGCTGTTTGCGCCTGAAAACTGGCGCAACGCGCTGAATTTCGGCGCTATTCTGGCGCTGCGGCGCCCGCTGCGGTGCGGCAGGTTCGGGAAGTGCAGGCCTCCTCCTTCCCTTAAGGAGGAGCTGCCTGCACCCGGCCGCGGCCCGCGAAAATCTTTTTAAAAATGAGCCCGGCACCTCGGACAAGTGCCGGGCTTGCTTCTGTTCCGGGGGGGGGGGGGGGGAAGTCCGGGGAGGGAGCTGCGGCCAGGCGGCCGGCGGGAAAGCGGCCGGCCGCCGCGGGGCCTTTAATGCGCCGGCGCAAAAACATGTTGGACTCTGTTGCCAGAGTCTTAGTTGCGGCTGCCACGGGCGAGGCGGCCGCAACTGAATTTCGGCGCTGGGGCCCGTCGGCATGGCAACCGGGACGCTGCGCACACCGATGACGTCATCGGTGCCGGCGCAGCGCTACCGGTCTACCGTGGCGGAAGGGCCCCAGGCAATTTAGGCGCCGGCGCCAATTGCAGCGCTAGGCCCTCTAGCGCCGCAAAATCGGCGCTAAGGGCACTGAATTTCTAGGCCTAGGGCCTCACACAGACTGGCGCTTTCCAGTTCTTAAAGGGGAGGTTCAATCATGCTGCACTGCCTCACCCTGATCATTGCTGCTTTTGACCTGGGCCTGCAAGGAGGTGCAAATCTTCAACCAGGAATCTCGTGGCTGCTCAGAGGCCCAGGGAGAGAGCTTGCCGGTTCAGCAACCAGGCATTGGAGGCTCTGGTTGTGGCTGTGGAAAATACAGGAAGCGCACGCCTTTAAATAGCGCTCCCCCAGCTCCCAGCCAACTGCAAACTGTCCCCCTCAACCTGTTGTTCCTAGCGGCAGGTGCTGAGGCAGGGGACGAGAATCAATTTCCGGTCCGGGGCGCTACTGGGGTGATGTGCGCTTGGATGACGTCATGATCTCCGGGCGCAGGCGATCATGGCGGCAGTGTTTAGCGCCACCGTAAACCGCCAGTTGAATTTCGCGGGCAGGGCTAAAATCGGCGCGAACGGGCGGTAAGTCATTAGCGTCCCCCGGAGGCGCTAATGGGAGGCACTAACCAACCAAAATGATCCCTCAGCGTGTGTTTTTGGCAGTGGCTAGGACAGCAGCTCAGGGTGGGCATGCAGGGGCTGCCTATCCTATTTTATTTGTTCATGGGATGTGGGTGTCGCTGGCAATGCCAGCATTTATTGCCCATCACTAATTGCCCTTGAGAAGGTGGTGGTGAGCCGCCTTCTTAAACTGCTGCAATCCGTGGGGTGAAGGTACTCCCACAGTGCTATTAGGGAGGGAGTTCCAGGATTTTGACTCAGCAACGATGAAGGAACAGTGATATACTTCTAAGTCAGGATGGTGTGTAACTTGGAGCGGAACTTGCAGGTGGTGGTGTTCCCATGCACCCGCTGCCTTTGTCCTTCTAGGTGGTAGTGGTCTTGGGTTTGGGAGGTGCTGTGGAAGAAGCCTTGGCGAGTTGCTGCAGTGCATCTTGCAGATGGTACACACTGCAGCCACGGTACGCCGATGGTGGAGGGAGTGAATGTTTAAGGTGGTGGATGGGATGCCGATCAAGCAGGTTACTTTGTCCTGGATGGTGTCGAGCTTCTTGAGTGTTGGAGCTGCACTCATCCAGGCAAGTGGAGAGTATTCCATCACACTCCTGACTTGTGCCTTGTAGATGTTGGAAAGGCTTTGAGGAGTCAAAAGGTGAGACACTTGTCGCAGAATACCCAGCCTCTGACCTGCTCTTATGGCCACATTATTTATGTGGCTGGTCCAGTTAAGTTTCTGGTCAATGGTGGCCCTCAGGATGTTGAGGGTGGAGACTTCTGCAATGGTAATGCCACTGAATGTCATGGGTCAGTGGTTAGACTCTCGCTTGTTGGAGATAGTCATTGCCTGGCACTTGTATGGCGCGAATGTTACTTGCTACTTATCAGCCCAAGCCTGAATGTCATCCAGGTCTTGCTGCATGCGGGCACGGACTGCTTCATTATCTGGGGAGTTGTGAAAGGAACTGAACACTGTGCAATCATCAGCGAACATCCCACTTCTGACCTTATGTTGGAGGGAAGGTCATTGATGAAGCAGCTGAAGATGGTTGAGCCTAGAACACTGCCCTGAGGAACTCCTGCAGCGATGTCCTGGGGCTGAGATGATTGACCTCCAACAACCACAACCACCTTCCTTTATGCTAATTACGACTCCAGCCAGTGGAGAGTTTCCCCCCCCCCACCCCTCGCCTGATTCCCATTGACTTCAATTTTACTAGGGCTCCTTAGTTGCCCTTGAGAAGGTGGTGGTGAGCCACCTTCTTGAATCACTGCAGTCCGTGTGGTGAAGGTATTCCCAGAGTGCCGTTAGGGAGGAAGTTCCAGGATTTGGATCCAGCGACGATGAAGGAATGGCGATATATTTCCAAGTCAGGATGGTGTGTGATTTGGAGGAGAACTTGGAGTTGATGCATCTTGTAGATGGTACACACTGCAGCCACGGTGCACCAGTGGTGGAGGGAGTGAATGTTTAAGGTGGTGGATGGGGTGAATATTTAAGTGTGTAACAAGTTAGGTTCTGATGTAGAAAGCCCTTATGGCCATTTGATCCTACCTTTCCAGAACATCAGTCTTACGCCCCTTTGCGGCTGATTTCTTAATGAGTCACGTGGCCCTAGCCTCAGCCAGTCTACCTGACAATCTCTTTCCAGCTGCTCATGCTGCAATGAGTAAAATTCAAGAAGACACATCTGGAAATCCTTGATCTAATATTATGGTTGGATTGGGTCTCTGTTCTTCTGGTACCGGTTGCAAGAATGGGTATCCCCTCTCTTTTCTCTTTGATGTACTCAGCAGGCTGTTTGTTTGTCTATAGTCTGCGGCCCACGCAGGCGATGCTTAACCAACCAAGTTATGAAGTTGGTCACACCAGTGCAAAGGAAATATATCCCTCACCATAAAACCTCTTGCATTCATATTTGCCTTGACTCTTGCCAGCATTTGCTGGACTCGGGCATGACAGATCAGGGTTTGCAAAAGGTTTCTAATAAGTTGTATAAAACTGGAGCGCTCTGCAGGGCTATCATTGATGGTGACAGTGGTTGGGAATAAATTGAGATGATTTAAAAAGCATCACGTGAGACTTAAGTCTGAGTTTATGTGTGTAGATCATTTGTTTTGATTGTGCCTCAGTAACTTGGGCAAAGAAGTAGCCTATGTGAAGTAAAAGGATAACAAAACTTAGGCAGATTCACATCAGAATATATTTAAAGCTGGTGCCTTGGAGTGAGAGCTTTGGTTCAGATCTCTTAAATTACACGAGAAATATAAAAACATTGGGACCCTTCCATTGAGTTTAAGTTTGAATGTGTTCAGCACTGTTTTTAACTTAATATAATTTCATTTTCAAAATATTCATATTGTGATTTTGGACCTGAAGATACCCAGCATTATAAGACTAGAATCATAAAACACAGAAGGAGGCCATTCAGCCCATTGTGCCTGTGCCGGCTCTTTGAAAGAGCTATCCAATTAGTCCCACTCCCCCTGCTCTTTCTCCATTGCCCTACAAACATTTTTCCTTCTCAAATATATTCCAATTCTCTTTTGAATGTTACGATTGAATCTGCTTCCAGCACCCTTTCAGGAAGTGCATTCCAGATCACAACAACTCGCTGCGTAAAAAAGTTTCTCCTCATCTCACCTCTGGTTCTTTTTCCAGTTGTCTTAAACCTGTGTCCTCTCATTACCAACCCTCCCACCACCACTTCAGTGTTCCAATTTTAACAGATTTTTTCACACAGCAGAGTCGATGGTACAGGTCTATAGTGCTTAAGAGTATTTCTAAGATGTGCCTGTCACGTGAGTATCTATGTATATAATGCCTTCCTTTGCATGGATTCAGCTCAACACAGGTTACATTTTGTTAACAGCTACACTACAGAAATGATCCTTAACCAGGTGACTTTAAAGAGAACAGATGGGAACTGTGAAAGCAAGGTTTCAAGGTGGAGTTGCTGGCCATTGAAAATAAAAGGGAAGGCTGCAAATGCTGGAATCTCCTCAGTGAGAGGCCACTGTAGACATGGGAGGGGGGCAGGTGGAGCAGATATCACGTGTGCCTCCGACTGCTTGGTACTTTCTCACTCTTGGGCTGGATTTTATCAATGGGGACGGGACTGCTGGTTGTCGGGTTTCAGTCCTACCCCCAACGACGTCCGGCCAACCCATGCTATTTTCCCTTGATTGACCCTGTCCTGCGGGCTTAGCTGGCCAATTAAGGGAAAGCCGATGACAGGGGACATCAGCATATGACATTTCATCTGTCATCATTTGAGAAGCTGTCAAACGCTGACAATCTCTGTTCTTTGGTGAGTCCTTGAACTGAACACTCACCAAATCTCTTTCTTTAGCAGAAATCAGATACCTGCTGCATCTGAGAATGCAGCAGCCATTTTGTCATCTCTGCTGTTGAGATGAGGCACCTCCAGATCCCCAAGGTTGAAGCCTGCAGGAAGAAGCAAAGGTAAGTAAACGTTTTCTATCACTTTACACTCACCTCCCATACTTACCTCTCCACACTTGCACCCATCACTCACCTCAACAGCGGATTTTTCAATCCCTCTCACCCCATCAGACCCACTGCTCACCTCGCTGACCCTGGCGAGGTTTGCAGCCATCTGGAAGCCCGCACTTGTGTGGGTAAAATGGAGATAATCCTCTTAACTGCCTGTTAACTACCTGTTAACAGGCAGATAATTGGCTGTAATCCCCTTTGTAAGATTCGCAAAATTAATATTGTCAGATAAGGGTCCCGTGGCAGAAGAGGCCTTGATTTTAAAGACTGTTTTAAAAGAAGCCCAGGAAAAAGGGCACACAAAATGGCCGCCAGACCCCGTGACCAGCTTTCTGGACACTTTAAAATGGATCCTGCAGTCCCCAGACAGCCTTTGTGGATTCAACCCACAGTAAGTTCTGGAAGGCCGTTTCGGAGAAAACGAAACCAGACAGAACCCCATACATATGGATTGGACGCAGATCCAGTCAGATCGGCCTGTAGATAAAGGCCATCTATATGTTTACCCAGACAAAGGGAAACAGTTTTATATTCATAGGGGAAGCATCAAAGACCCATTAAAGACATCAAGAAGACATTCAAAACAACACAAGGTCATTCCAGACCAGAGATGGCCATCACTGGCCATCCCGAAAGCAGTTTAAATATAATAACTACCCCGTTGTCATAGAGTCATAGAGTTATACAGCACAGAAAGAGGCCCTTCGGCCCATCGTGTCTGCGCCGTCCATCAATCCCTGTCCAGTCTAATCCCATTTTCCAGCATTTGGCCCATAGCCTTGTATGCAATGGCATTTCAAGTGCTCATCCAAATGCTTCTTGAATGTTGTGAGGGTTCCTGCCTCTACCACCCTTTCAGGCAGTGAGTTCCAGATTCCAACCACCCTCTGGGTGAAAAAGTTCCTCCTCAAATCCCCTCTAAACCTCCTGCCCCTTACCTTGAATCTATGCCCCCTTGTTATTGACCCCCCTACTAAGGGGAAAAGTTCCTCTTTATCTACCCTATCTACGCCCCTCATCATTTTGTACACCTCAATCAGGTCCCCCCTCAGCCTTCTTTGCTCCAAGGAAAACAACCCCAGCCTGTTTAGTCTTTCTTCATAGCTGAGGCGCTCCATCCCAGGTAACATCCTGGTGAATCTTCTCTGCACCCTCTCCAAAGCAATCACATCCTTCCTATAGTGAGGCGACCAGAACTGCACACAGTACTCCAGCTGTGTCCTCACCAGCGTTTTGTACAGCTCCATCATAACCTCCTTGCTCTTATATTCTATGCCTCGGCTAATGAAGGCAAGTATCCCATAAGCCTTTTTAACCACCTTATCTACCTGTTCCGCTGCCTTCAGGGATCTATGTACATGTACACCAAGGTCCCTCTGACCCTCTGTACTTCCTAGGGTCCTACCACTCATTGTGTATTCCCTTGCCTTATTTGTCCGTCCAAAATGCATCACCTCGCACTTTTCAGGGTTAAATTCCATTTGCCACTTTTCCGCCCATCTGACCAACCCGTTTATATCGTCCTGTAGCCTGAGGCTTTCCTCCTCGCAATTTACCACCCCACCAATTTTCGTGTCATCTGCGAACTTACTGATCATACCTTTTACATTCTCATCCAAATCATTTATGTAGATCACAAACAGCAAGGGACCCAGCACCGATCCCTGAGGTACCCCACTGGACACAGGCTTCCAGTCACAAAAGCAACCTTCGACCATCACCCTCTGCCTCCTGCCACTCAGCCAGTTTAGGATCCAACGCGCCAAGGCACCCTGGATCCCATGGGCTCTTACCTTCTTGACCAGTCTCCTATGCGGGACTTTGTCAAAAGCTTTACTGAAGTCCATGTAAACCACATCCACAGCATTTCCCTCATCCACACACCTAGTCACCCCCTCGAAAAATTCAATCAGATTGGTCAGACATGATTTACCCTTGACAAAGCCATGCTGACTATCCCCGATTAATCCTTGCCTCTCCAAGTGGAGACTAATTTTGTCCCTCAGAATTTTCTCCAATAATTTCCCTACCACAGATGTTAGGCTTACTGGCCTGTAATTCCCTGGTTTATCCCTGCTACCCTTCTTGAATAATGGTACTACGTTAGCTGTTCTCCAGTCCTCTGGTACATCCCCTGTGGCCAGAGAGGTTCTGAAAATTTGTGTCAGAGCCCCTGCAATCCCCTCCTTTGCCTCACACAACAGCCTGGGATACATTTCGTCCGGGCCTGGGGATTTATCCACTTTTTGGCCTGCTAAAACCGCTAGTACCTCCTCCCTCTCGATGCTAATATGTTCAAGTATGTCACAGTCCCCTTGCCCGATTTCTAAGTCTACATCGTCTTTCTCCATAGTGAACACAGATACAAAAAATTCATTTAAAATCCCGCCTACATCATCTGGCTCTACACACAGATTGCCACTTTGGTCCCTAATGGGCCCTACCCTTTCCCTGGTTATCCTCTTGCCCTTAATATACTTATAAAACATCTTAGGATTTTCCTTTATTTTGCTCGCCAGTGTTATTTCATGGCCCCTCCTCGCCCTCCTAATTTCTTTTTTAAGTATGCCCCTGCACTTTTTATACTCCTCTCGGGCTTCCTCTGTCTTTAGTCTTTTGTAACTGCCAAAAGCCCCCTTTTTTTTCGTAATGCATTTTTGTATATCCCTTGTCATCCAAGGTTCCCTTTGCTTGTTGGTCCCACCCTTGACCTTTACAGGAACATGTTGGCGTTGTACTCTCTCTATTTCCCTTCTGAAAGTCTCCCACTGCTTTGATGTGGATTTTCATATAAGTAGCTGCTCCCAGTCCACTTTGGCCAGATCCTGCCTTATCATATTAAAATCGGCCTTCCCCCAATTTAGAACCCTTATTTCCAGGCCGTCTTTGTCTTTTTCCATGACCACCTTAAATCTCACCGAATTATGGTCACTGTCGCCAAAATGCTCTCCTATTGACACTTCCACCACTTGCCCGGCTACATTCCCTAGAATTAGGTCCAGTACCGCCCCCTCTCTTGTAGGACTTTCTACATGTTGGCTCAAAAAGCTCTCCTGGATGCACTTTAAGAATTCTGCACACTCTAAGCCTTTCACACTCTGACTATCCCAATTAATATTGGGGAAGTTGAAATCCCCCACTATTATCACCCTATTATTTTCGCACTTCTCTGAGATTTGCTTACATATCTGTTCCTCTATCTCCCCCTGACTGTTTGGGGGCCTATAGTACACTCCCAGCAAAGTGCTTGCCCCCTTTTTGTTTTTAAGTTCTACCCATATGGCCTCATTAGAGGAACCCGCTAATATATCATCCCTCCTTACAGCAGTAATTGACTCCTTAATTAATATTGCAACACCCCCTCCCCTTTTACAACCCCCTCTGTCTCGCCTGAAGATTCTATACCCCGGAATATTGAGCTGCCAGTCCTGACCCTCCCTCAACCATGTCTCCGTGATAGCAACAATATCGTACTCCCATGTGTTCAACAACAACTTCAGTTCATCCACCTTATTTGCAAGACTCCTTGCATTAAAATGAATGCCTTCCAGCCTTGCCATATTCCCTTTTGCCTTCACATATTTGCTCTGCCTTCCCAGCTGACTTGTTTTTTCCTCCGTATTTGGCTGTAAATCACCCCCTACTATAGCTCCACTCTGTATCCCATCCCCCTGCCAAGTTAGTTTAAACCCCCCCCCCAGCAGTGCTAGCAAACCTCCCCGCAAGGATATTGGTCCCCCTCTGGTTCAGGTGTAAACCGTCTGACTTGTACAAGTCCCACCTTCCCCAGAAGCAGACCCAGTGATCCAGGAAACTAAAGCCCTCCCTCCTGCACCATCCCTTTAGCCACGCATTCATCTACCAGCCCGCCAAAAATTAAACAAAGACTAACCTTGATATGGCGGGAGATAAGGACCTCGATTGAGAAGTATAATTGGGGGTCCCGGGGAAAGACAGCAGAGCGCCCAGACAGCCGATGACACAGGGAATCCATCAGAGATTCATGAGGAAGCTTGTAGGTGCTTCTGGAAGATGAGCACGCTTAAGTCTCGTAGCCAGAGAGAGAAACGGTAGTGGGAATGCCTTGGCCATTCACGAGTCTAGAAGGTGGTTCGAGTCGGCGTTCGGCCTCCGGGGTATTCGTCGGGAGATCATCGACCAAAAACCCCGGGCCGCTGCCAAAGCGAGAAGAAAAGTTGAGGAGAAGAAGAGAGGACGAAACGCCCTACAACATCGGGTGTCGGAGCACAGAGAAAAATGAGCTGTGAACGAAATGAGGGTCCGCTCGTCTTGCTGACGTAGAGGAGCCATCAGCTTGAGCAGCCCGCTGCTCCTACACCCCAACGATCACGTGGAGACAGGATGCCTGAGTGGATCAAAACGCAGACCTTTCAAAATCTTGCAGTTCCTAACTGGATTGGTGAGCATGTTTCTGGCCCCTCATAATCCGATCTAGGTAGGTTTAGGGGGTGGGTATTTCAGGGGATAATTAATTATGAGTTGTTGTCCCTCGGTGTTCCGTGTGTTTCCCCATTTCATGATGACTTTTGTGAAGTATAATATGCCTGTATCTATCTCAGTTAGTAATGTATTATGAATTTGTTTTTCCCTCCCATGTACCTTCTATTGACTTGCATTTGATTCGTTTTTCTCTATGCAATAAAATTTCATTTCGTTTCCATTAAACCTGACCTATAGAGTATTCTCTACATTGTAGTTCCTGCCCCAAAGTCCAGTGTCTAGAACCTAAGGGGCGAGTGGGTCGAACCACTCAAGGTTTTACTGTGCAAGAGAGAGAGGCCTCTAGAGAGAGAAACCTCTGCGATCTAAAACCCCTTACACCTTCCCGCCTCGAGGAGACAGGTCCCTGCGCGAGTCGGGGACCCGCCTCCCAGGAAGATGGCACGGAGGCGGGTTGGGAGCGGCTTTGGTACTCGCTCCCACTTTCTGCCATTTTCCTGGCAGTCCCACCTCCATACCCGCCTCCCTAGGGCTGGCAAAATTCCCCCCATGGACCCTGCTTTACTCACTCCAACCAGCATATGCCAATTACTCGATCCACGTTTATGCTGATAAGTCACACTAGTGAATCAAAATATCTTTTTTGAAAGGAGGATCTCGAAGGTTGCAACACATGTGACTGTATTAAAACTGTGCAATGAGGTGTTGTAGCTGCAGTAATGTTTAGCTATCTTCAACTCCATTAGCTTCAACTCTAATGAACTATTGCCTCACGTGAGAACAGTAGAATGACAAGTGTGTCCACTGGGGATGGGGAGCAGTGTGATATGATAGTTCCACAGCTGGTCGCAGAGAATTACACCGTAAAAAAGATGTTAAAGCACTTGGCAATTGATATGGCAATTGCAGATCATGCTGGTTCTTGTTGAGTATTCTGTCACTGAAGTGAAAGGAGGGAGATGTGGAATATATTATACACTCCTCCTGGCTCGAATGAATGAAAAAAAAACAATACACAATGAGGTACCAAAATCTCTCAGGGGAAGACAATTACTAGAAAAGTCGTAACTGCGCTCTTTAATAGCTTCTCTGAGAGTAGAGACATAGAGGGCAGAACTAACCAAGACCCCCTACCACCAGAGGAACCTCACACGCAGCAGGCAACTTTATCAGAGATTTGAGGGGGCACTGCCTGACAATTTCTGATAAACTGCCCGCAGTGTGCGAGGCCCTGTCAATGGCATAAGAGGCGGTGCCTCAGAAATCATCCTCTATTATTTACAAGGCCACCAACATTAAGCGATTAAGAGTGAGCTGCAGCCTCAGTTGACCCTTCCAAATATTGCCATGGTAACCTGTGATCTTGACCAGGTAAAGAAAGACCTTGCATCTAGATTGCACCTTTCACAACCTCAGGACATCCCAAAGCGCTTCACAGCCAATGATGCTGTTGCGTTTGCAAAGATAATCCAGAGACCGTCAGTCGAGTTCAGTTCATGTTGCTTTTATCATGGCTGCCACACACACACACTGCCAGGCACAAGCAATCGAATACCTATACACAATACAATGATAACAGCACTATCAAACTCCATGTGCTCAGGCCAAGGCAATCGAGTACCTATCACCAATGTCAGACATAACATTTCCTCCCCCCTCACAGAATTTCAAACATGAAATGTAGTGACAAAGTCCTGTAGGTGGCCAGGGCGAGAACGTGTACGAACAGGCCGAGTTGTGGACTGGTGAAGAGCAGGCCGAAGTGGGGACTGCTGAGGAGCAGGCTGAAACACAACATCTGCTTGGGGGTTGGCTGGCTGAGTCACATGTGCATCCCGCCACTCTGGGGGTAAGGCTTGGGGGTTAGGTCCGTATAATCCCGCATCAGGGGGTGCTGGCACCTTCCGAAGGCGGCTGGCATGCCACCGAGAGCCGTCAGTGAGGCAGAAAGTGGCTGGTCCAAGTTGGCGGCTGATTTGGAGAGGGGAGGACCAGAATTACGCCATCTTATTATTGCGGTGAGGCCTGCGGACTCTGACCCAATCGGAGACTGAGATGTTGGGCGCCTTGGCCCTCTTCGACTGGTCGAAGCGGAGTTTCATCTTCTCCTGCTGTCTAGCGACTGTTGCTTGAGCCGGTGGAGCAGGGCTCTGAGCTAGCGAGGGGCGGAGCCTGCCAAGGGGCAGCATGAGCTCACAGCCTAGCATGAGGGATGCGGGTGAGACCCCTGTAGTGGAATGCTGGGAAGCTCTGTAGTGCAGCAGTGTGTGGAGAAGGGCCTTGTCAAACGCACACCCCTGGGATAGGTGTGCTCTGAGGCCATTTTTCAGTGTCTGGTTAAAACGCTCCACCCCCCCATTTGACTCGGGGTGGTAGTACGCTGTGCGAATGTGACGGATGCCCTTGCTCTCAAGGTAAGAGGAGAGTTCCGAAGAGACCATTTGGGGGCCATTGTCTGTGGTGATGGCCTTTGGATGCCCCCAGCAGGAGAAGAGGGACTCAAGGATATCAATGATGACCCGAGAGGTGACGGCGCCCACGGCAGTGACCTCTGGCCATTTTGAGTGCAGGTCATAGGTCACCACTAGGAACTGTTGATGGTGGGGGACACCATGGATCTCCCCGCAGATGTCCAGCTGCAGGTGCTCCCAGGGCTGAGAGGGCCAGGCAAGGGGTTGCAGGGGTGGGGGAGCTTGGTGGCCAGTCTTGCCACTTACAAGGCAGGCTGTACAGTCCTTGACCAGGGCCTCGATTTCCCTGTCGATACCCGGCCACCACACTAGGTCTCGGCATCGTTGTTTGAGCTTCACCATGCCCAAGTGGCCCTCATGCGCCATGAATAAAACACGCGCACAAAGGGCACTTGGGACCACAGTGCAGAGCCCACGTGCAACACAGGAGTCATTCCAGCAGGAGAGCTCCTCTTTAACTCTGGAGTAGGCAGACAGTTCCTCAGGCACCTTGCGAGGCCAGCCATCTCTGATGAAGGTGCACAGCTGGGAGAGGGCCGGATCCTGTTCAGAGGCCTCTTTGAGCTCCTGGAGAGAGACTGTGGTTTGGAGAGGCGTGTGCAGCATCTGGACGATATCCTGTTCCACATGTTCAGACCCGACGAGTGGGGCTGGGGCAGAGACAGTGCGGGAGAGCAGATCTGCAACAACATTGTCACGTCCTGGTGTGAACTGGAGACTGAAATTGTATTGGCGGAGGTGGTCAGACCAGCGGTGTAGACGCAGTGGTCTGTGGCCCGTGCCGGATGTTGACAGCAGGGCAGTGAGAGCCTGGTGATCGGTTCGCAGGGTGAAGGCACGGCCATGCGTGTACAGGTGCCACCGCTCACATGCCCAGACGCACGCCAGCGCCTCACGCTCGCCTACTGAGTACTTCTGTTCGGTTGGGCTAAGGGCTCGGGAGGCAAAGGTGATTGGTTTCTCCACTCCATTCTGTATCTACGATAACACCGCCCCCACAGCTGCAGCGGACGCGTTGCAGGTGACGAGGGTGGGGCTGGCGACGTCAAAGTGAGCCAACACTGGAGGCGACGTGAGCTGCGATTTGAGGAGGCGAACAGCTTCCGTACAGGCTTGTGACCACACCCAGGGCTCATCCTTTCGCAGGAGCTGGCGCAGTGGGGCTGTGGTGGCTGAGCACTGGGGCAAAAACTTCAGGTAGTACCCAGTCATGCCAAGGAAGGAGGCAACCTGTGCTGCAGAGCTGGGTTCTGGGATGCTGTGAATGGCATCCACGTTTGACTGGAGTGGGGATATACCGTCAGCCGACAACCGAAACCCCACAAATTCGATCTCTGAAACAGCAAAGACACACTTTTCGCCATTCAGTGTGAGCTTGTGTTTTGCTAGAGCTGTGAAAACTCTGTGAAGGCGTTCATCATGAGTGGAGGTCGAGGGCCCATGCACGACGATGTCATCCAGGTAGATGGCCACCCCAGGAATGCCCGCGAGCACAGAGGCCATCACCTTTTGGAAGCAGCTGGGTGCAGAGCTAAGTCCAAATGGCATCCTGGTGTACCGAAAGACGCCAGCATGTGTCACAAAAGCAGTGAAGTCCCTGCTGCTGGGGTGGAGGGGAACCTGTAGATAGCCCTGTCGAAGGTCCAGTTTCGAGAACAGGATGGAACCATAGAACTGCGCTGTGAGTTCCTCTGACGTGGGCAGTGGATACTTGTCAGGCATTACGGCCTTATTCACTGCTCGAAGATCGACACAGACGCGTAGACCACCTGACTTTTTCGTTGCGACCACCAGGTTGGAGACCCATGGGGAGGCATCAACTGGTTCGATGATGCCGGCTTCCAGTAGCTGCTTTAGTTCAGCTGTGACCCCGTCATGGAGAGCAAGCAGGATGCGGCGCAGTGGCTGAATGACAGGGGTAACGGTGGAGTCAACCATGGGCTGGTGGGTGAAGGCAGTCAGGCAGCCCAGACCCTCGAAGAGTGCTGGCCATGTTTGGCGCCACGGTGAGGCAATGTGCAGAATCGCAGACCCGCCGGTGTCCAAGAGAGAAAAACCCAGGTCAGTGAAAAGATCCAGTCCCATCAGGTTAGCTCCTTGGCGTGCCACATGAAAACATAAATCTGGCAAAACTTTTGTTCCATAGCATACAGTGAGGTTGACTGAGCCCACTAGTCCAATTTTCGAATTACCATACCCGCAAAGGGTAGTGGAGGGTGCAGAGAGTGGCAGGGAGCTGAAAAAGCATTTGAATGTGTCCACATTCAGCAGTGAGACGCTGGCACCGGTATCCAACAACAGCGGGATGCACACATCATTCAGGTTAATTGTGCATGATTTGAAAGCCACTACTGGCCCAGAGCTCACGTTGTGAATTATAGTGCTTGAGGACTGAGAATGTGTGGTAAACCACTGTTATACCTGTCTGTATGTGTATGTGTATTCCACTAGGTACAGGTCTGGACATGCCTCGGCTGACTCCTCCCACTATTCCAGGTATATAAGTGACTACCTCCCAGTCCCTTAGTATTCTGGACGGGTCGACCACTCGAGACAAGACCTTCATTCTTTAGTTAATAAAAGCCTGGTTGTTACTCGCTTAACCTCAGTCTTTTGAGTAATTGATGGCGCATCAATTTTATTAACTAAATTTTTTATAATGGAGAAGATCCTCACACCAGCATGCCTGGACCTGGACAGTCGGGAAGCGGATGTTTCCACCAAGTTTGCTCACTGGCTCACGTGCTTCGAGACATTCCTGACTGCCTCCACTGCGGTCGTAACGGATGCGGACAAACTGTCTGTCCTGATCTCCAAGGTGAACCACCGAGCGTACTCAGTCATCCGGGACGCGACCTCGTACACAGCCGCCCTCCAGCTCCTCAAGACCCAGTACACGCGCCCTGTGAACGAAGTATACGCCAGGCACCTTCTGGGGAGTCGCAAGCAACAACCTGGGGAATCGACTGAGGAATACCTCCAAGCACTGTCCGTGCTTGGCCGGGCCTGTGGGTGTAAGGCGGTAACGCCCGCTAAGTACACGGAGGAACTGATCCGGGATGCCTTCGTAGCGGGCCACAGGTCCAACTATACCCGACAGCGACTGCTGGAGCAGAGTGACCTCACCCTCGACAAAGCCTCCGAAATAGCACTAACGCTGGACGCAGCCTACTCCTCTGCACCGTGGACGCCGCGGGGAACGACAACCTGGGACACGGTAGGACAGCCCCATAGCACCGTGCCACCCCAGCCACAGCCCAACAACGGCCCAACTACCGCAGCAGTGTCCCAAAGCCAGACAGCAGTATCCCAAGGCCAGAAATGCTACTTCTGTGGCCAGGCCAAACACCCCAGAGCGCGCTGCCTGGCGAAGAATGCGACCTGCTCGGGCTGCGGGAAAAAGGGACACTACGCCAGCGTCTGCAAGGCCAAAGCCACCCCGAACGCCAGCACCGCCGCGTGTGGGCCGGGCGAGCCGCCATCTTGGGCCCCCAACAGCGCCACGTGTGGGCCGTGCGGGCCACCATCTTGGGCCTCCCCAGCCATGTGCGAACCACCGCAGCAGCAGCCATCTTGGACGACTCCAGCCACATGGGAATCATGGACGCCGCCATCTTGGACACCAGCCGGGACGCAGCAGACCGCCAACCCCCCCCCCATCTGATACCCGCAGCGACACACCGACCGCTAAGCTGGCCTCTGTTACGCTGGACCAAACGAGGCCGCCTCTATCACTTCCTTAGGGTTCCCTTCAGCGTTACCAACGGGGTCTCCGTCTTCCAAAGGGAGATGGACCGGATGGTCGATCAAAACGCGCTGCAGGCCACTTTCCCTTACCTAGACAATGTGGCCATCTGCGGCCATGACTTGCAGGACCATGACGCAAACCTCGAGAAATTCCTCCGCACCGCCCAACTCCTGAACCTGACATATAACAAAGAGAAGTGCATATTCCGCACAGACCGCCTCGCCATCCTTGGCTGTGTTGTGGAACACGGGGTCATCGGTCCCGACCCGGACCGGATGCGTCCCCTTATGGATCTCCCACTGCCCCACTGCCTAAAAGCCCTGAAGAGGTGCCTAGGGTTTTTTTCCTACTACGCTCAGTGGGTCCCCTACTATGCAGACAAAGCCCGTCCGCTGATCAAATCCACCTCTTTTCCCCTGATGGCAGAGGCCCGCTTGGCCTTCCACCGTATCAAGGAGGACATTGCCAAAGCCACCATGCACGCAGTGGACGAATCCATCCCCTTCCAGGTGGAAAGCGATGCATCCGACTTCGCTCTGGCCGCCACCCTTAATCAGGCGGGGAGACCTGTGGCATTCTTCTCACGAACCCTCCAGGGCCTGGAGACCAGACACTCCGCGGTCGAGAAGGAGGCCCAGGCTATCGTGGAGGCTGTGCATCATTGGAGGCACTACCTGGCCGGAAAACGATTTACCCTGCTCACTGACCAGCGTTCAGTTGCTTTTATGTTCAACAACAAGCAGAGGGGCAAAATCAAAAATGACAAGATCTTGAGGTGGAGAATCGAACTTTCCACCTGCAACTACGAGATCTTGTACCGGCCTGGGAAGCTCAATGAACCCCCAGATGCCCTATCGCGTGGCACCTGCGCCAGCGCGCAGATCGATAGGCTGAGGGCCCTCCACAATGACCTCTGCCACCCGGGGGTCACCAGGTTCTTCCACTTCATCAAGGCCCGCAACCTGCCTTACCCCATCGAGGAGGTCAGGACCATGACCAAGAACTGCCAAGTCTGCGCTGAGTGCAAACCGCACTTTTATAGACCAGACAGAGCCCACCTGATAAAAGCCACTCGCCCTTTCGAACGCCTGAGCATCGATTTTAAAGGGCCTCTCCCCTCCTCCGACCGCAATGTGTACTTCCTCAACATCATTGACGAGTACTCCCGTTTCCCGTTCGCTATCCCCTGCTCGGACATGACCAGTGCCACGGTCATTAAATCTCTGAACAGCCTAGTCACCCTGTTCGGTTTCCCCAGCTATATCCATAGCGACCGGGGCTCATCGTTTATGAGCGACAAACTCCGCCAGTACCTGCTCGCTAGGGGTATAGCCACAAGCAGGACCACCAGTTACAACCCCCGGGGGAACGGACAGGTGGAAAGAGAGAATGCAACAGTTTGGAAGGCCGCCCTACTAGCCTTAAAGTCTAGGGGCCTTCCGACCTCCCGCTGGCAGGAGGTGCTCCCCGATGCGCTCCACTCGATTCGGTCACTGCTCTGCACTGCCACCAATGCCACCCCTCACGAGAAAATGTTTGTCTTCCCAAGGAAGTCCACATCGGGGACATCGTTACCGCCATGGCTGACGTCCCCAGGGCCGGTACTACTGAGAAGACACGTGAGGGCCAATAAAACGGATCCCCTGGTCGAGAGGGTCGACCTCCTCCACGCCAACCCCCAGTACGCTTACATTGCGTACCCAGACGGGCGGGAGGACACAGTCTCCATACGAGACCTCGCACCCTCGGGGACCGCTGTAGGGCGGGAGGACACAGTCTCCATACGAGACCTCGCACCCTCGGGGACCGCTGTAACCCACTACCCATTACCACCCCCCCCCACGACCCGATATCCAACCCCAGCAACCGGCTCGCCTTCGACCGTCACCCACGAGGACTATACTCCAGGGCCCCAGCCTACACGGGACGCGATGCCGGAAGCTCCACCACCCCTGCCATCGCCACGTCGATCACAGCGGCAGACAAGACCTCCGGAGAGACTCCAATACACGAACTTTTAAATACACTTCACCCCGCCAGACTCATTTTTAAACAAGGGGTGAATGTGGTAAACCACTGTTATACCTGCCTGTATGTGTATGTGTATTCCACTAGGTACAGGTCTGGACATGCCTCAGCTGACTCCTCCCACTATTCCAGGTATATAAGTGACTACCTCCCAGTCCCTTAGTATTCTGGGCGGGTCGACCACTCGAGACAAGACCTTCATTCTTTAGTTAATAAAAGCCTGGTTGTTACTCGCTTAACCTCAGTCTTTTGAGTAATTGATGGTGCATCAGAGTGTTCATTTGTAGCAACTGGGGCAGAGCGGCAGACATTGGCAAAGTGATTTTGTTTTCCACAATTGCGACAGGCTTGGCCGCGCGCGGGGCAATTCTGCGCTCTGGTAGCATGTGAACGAGATCCGCAGTTTCCACACTGTTGCCACGGTAGCGCGCGTTGCTGCCGTCGCGCGAGCATTACCGTGTCAGAGCTGTCGGGGCCGAGGACGCTGTCACTGGGTGTGTGTGCTAGTTTCGCTGCACATTTGGCTGCAGACTCCACTTGAAAGGCCATGTTGACTGCCTGTGACAACGACAGATCGTCGGACTCGAGTAACAATAATTTTAATAAGATAAGACAGGATCTGGCAAAAGTGGACTGGGAGCAGCTACTTATAGGAAAATCCACATCAAAACAGTGGGAGGCTTTCAGAAGGGAAATAGAGAGAGTACAACACCAACATGTTCCTGTAAAGGTCAAGGGTGGGACCAACAAGCAAAGGGAACCTTGGATGACAAAGGATATACAAAAATGCATTAGGAAAAAAAGGGGGGCTTTTGGCAGTTACAAAAGACAAAAGACGGTGGAAGCCCCAGAGGAGTATAAGAGGTGCAGGGGCATGCTTAAAAAGGAAATTAGGAGGGCGAGGAGGGGCCATGAAATAACACTGGCGAGCAAAATAAAGGAAAATCCTAAGATGTTTTATAAGTATATTAAGGGCAAGAGGATAACCAGGGAAAGGGTAGGGCCCATTAGGGACCAAAGTGGCAAGCTGTGTGTAGAGCCAGATGAAGTAGGTGGGGTTTTAAATGAATTTTTTGCCTCAGTGTTCACTATGGAGAAAGACGATGCAGACATAGAAGTCGGGCAAGGGGACTGTGACATACTTGAACATATTAGCATCGAGAGGGAGGAGGTACTAGCGGTTTTAGCAGGCCAAAAAGTGGATAAATCCCCAGGCCCGGATGAGATGTATCCCAGGCTGTTGTGTGAGGCAAAGGAGGAGATTGCAGGGGCTCTGACACAAATTTTCAGAACCTCTCTGGCCACAGGGGATGTACCAGAGGACTGGAGAACAGCTAACGTAGTACCATTATTCAAGAAGGGTAGCAGGGATAAACCAGGGAATTACAGGCCAGTGAGCCTAACATCTGTGGTAGGGAAATTATTGGAAAAAATTCTGAGGGACAAAATTAGTCTCCACTTGGAGAGGCAAGGATTAATCGGGGATAGTCAGCATGGCTTTGTCAAGGGTAAATCATGTCTGACCAATCTGATTGAATTTTTCGAGGGGGTGACTAGGTGTGTGGATGAGGGAAATGCTGTGGATGTGGTTTACATGGACTTCAGTAAAGCTTTTGACAAGGTCCCGCATAGGAGACTGGTCAAGAAGGTAAGAGCCCATGGGATCCAGGGTGCCTTGGCGCGTTGGATCCTAAACTGGCTGAGTGGCAGGAGGCAGAGGGTGATGGTCGAAGGTTGCTTTTGTGACTGGAAGCCTGTGTCCAGTGGGGTACCTCAGGGATCGGTGCTGGGTCCCTTGCTGTTTGTGATCTACATTAATGATTTGGATGAGAATGTAAAGGGTATGATCAGTAAGTTTGCGGATGACACGAAAATTGGTGGGGTGGTAAATTGCGAGGAGGAAAGCCTCAGGCTACAGGACGATATTAACGGGTTGGTCAGATGGGCGGAAAAGTGGCAAACGGAATTTAACCCGGAAAAGTGCGAGGTGATGCATTTTGGACGGACAAATAAGGCAAGGGAATACACAATGAGTGGTAGGACCCTAGGAAGTACAGAGGGTCAGAGGGACCTTGGTGTACATGTACATAGATCCCTGAAGGCAGCAGAACAGGTAGATAAGGTGGTTAAAAAGGCTTATGGGATACTTGCCTTCATTAGCAGAGGCATAGAATATAAGAGCAGGGAGGTTATGATGGAGCTGTACAAAACGCCGGTGAGGCCACAGCTGGAGTACTGTGTGCAGTTCTGGTCGCCTCACTATAGGAAGGATGTGATTGCTTTGGAGAGGGTGCAGAGAAGATTCACCAGGATGTTACCTGGGATGGAGCGCCTCAGCTATGAAGAAAGACTCAACAGGCTGGGGTTGTTTTCCTTGGAGCAAAGGAGGCTGAGGGGGGACCTGATTGAGGTGTACAAAATGATGAGGGGCATAGATAGGGTAGATAAAGAGGAACTTTTCCCCTTAGTAGGGGGGTCAATAACAAGGGGGCACAGATTCAGGGTAAGGGGCAGGAGATTTAGGGGGGATTTGAGGAGGAACTTTTTCACCCAGAGGGTGGTTGGAAGCTGGAACTCACTGCCTGAAAGGGTGGCAGAGGCAGGAACCCTCACAACATTCAAGAAGCATTTGGATGAGCACTTGAAATGCCATTGCATACAAGGCTATGGACCAAATGCTGGAAAATGGGATTAGACTGGACAGGGAGGGATGGGCGGCGCAGACACGATGGGCCGAAGGGCCTCTTTCTGTGCTGTAAAACTCTATGACTCTATGACTATGACTCATGTTGTTTGTGTGCTCTATTAGTTGATCACGCACCATCTCATCTTGTAATGCACCGAACTTGCACGAGCTAGCTAACCCCCTTAAATTAGCCACGTATTGATGCACCGACTCGCCGAGGAGTTGGTGACGCTGTCTAAAAATGAATCGCCACAGGAGGGCACTTTGTGGGGCAGAGAAGTGTGTGCTTAACAGAGCCACAGCCTCATCATATGTTTGGATTGAGTCTGCTGTGCATAATGTCCCAAGAACACGCTGGCCCTCCGCTCCCAAGCAATGGGGTAACAGTGCCTTTTTCCGAGCCGTACTCACAGTTTCTAGTCCAAGAGCAATGAGATAGGTTTCAAAGGACTGTAACCAGCGAACCCATCACCAATGCCAGACATAACAGACGCACTTTTCAAGTGTAGTCACTGTTGTAATGTAGGAAGCACAGAAGCCACAAACCGCAATGTGATAATGACCTGATATCTGTTTTTAATGCTGTTGGTTGAGAGACAAATATTGTCCAAGGCACCACAAAGAACTCCCCTGCTCTTCCTCGAATAATGCCATGGGATCTTTTATGTCCACCTGAAAGGGCAGACGGGGCCTCGGTTTAACGTCTCATCTGAAAGACAGCATCTCAGGCTGTGCAGAACTCCCTCAGTACTGCACTGGAGTGTCAGCCTAGATCTTGTGCTCAAGTCTCTGGAGTGGGACTTTGAACCCACAACCTTCTGCTTCATGGGTGAGAGTGCTACCAACTGAGCCATGGCCGATACCTGTTCCTGGTCTATCCTGTTCCCTGTGCACTGGTTTCCCACTCTCATGTTGTTGGGTCTACACTTGTTCAAGTAGATCTGAGTTCAGTGACACCATGGGGCTGATTTTGGTTTAGAGCACAGATTGGGCAGGCAGTGCTTGAGGTCTTTGCTCTGCCTGCCCGATGATTTTGGTGGTTGGGCCTCACTTCAATAGAATAGGTGAACTACCGACGCTAATATTGCTGCTTATAAGAGACTCGCCGTTTGGGAGGGGGGAAATCCAACAGGACAGAAACAAATCATTGGCCTACAGCAATATCTTGAACAGGAGAGCTGGATGCATTGGGGGTGAAATGGAGCAGCAGATTTCAGTGGCAGGGACATTTGATGAGCACACAATCCTCAGCAAGGAGATGAATTTATGGGAGCCTTTAAGGCTCAAAACTCTCAAGAGACTGAAGAAAAGACCTGCTTCCAGCTTTCCCCGACTACACCTAAGGATCCCTTTAAATAGCGCTTTAAATGGCTCCCCCCCCCCGAACCTGTACCGCCCATGGTTTATGAGCGGGTTCAGGAAATAGCAATAAGAGTGCTAACGGACATGAAATGGTGCTGGCAGTCCTGACAGCGTCAATTATATAGGATCAGGCAAAGGCCAGTCAGCCCCCTCGAGTCTGTCCCACCATTCAATAGGGCTGTGGCTGACCTTTGCCCTAACTCCTATTTACCTGCTCCATATCCCTTGATACCCTTACCTAACAAACGTCTGTCGATCTCAGTCTTGAAATTTTCAATTGTCCCCCAGCATCCACAGCCTTTTGGGAAAGCGATTTCCACGATTCCTTCTTTAAAAAAGTGCATTCCTGATTTCACTCCTGAATGGCCCAGCACTAATTTTGAGATTATGGCCCCTGGTTCTGGTTTCCCCACCAGAGGAAATAGTTTCCCTGTATCTACCCCATTGAATCCTTTTATCATTTCAAACACTTTGATCAGATCACCCCTCAAGCTTCTAAACTCAAGGGAATACAAGCCAAGCTTATGCAACCTGTTGGTCCCAATTTGAATATTTTAATTAGGCCCCCAACTAATGCTGGCCGTCTAAACTAATGTCCGCCTAAAAATCGGATTGGGCGAACCTTCAGCTGTAAGTCAGCGGATTTGTTTTTTCCACATTTTCTTCCCGCTACTGCCCCGTTTACAGACATAAATAGGCTGGCAGTGAGACAAAAACCATCCCATATATATGACTGTAGTGAAGTTTATACTTGGCCCCGGGTTCTCCTTAATGGTTGTTCCTTTATATTAGTGCTGTGCTTCTGAGCAATGATGCATCCTTTGCTTTGATTTCTAATCCTTTTGATAGTTTTATCTGTTTTTTAGCTGCCAGTATTGACTGGTTTCTGGTACTAACACTTGCCCAGTTAAAAAACTACTTCTTAACTGTATCAAGCTTCTGTTCTGTTTTCCTACATTACAACAGTGACTACACTTCAAAAGTACTTCATTGATCGAGAGGGAGTGATTGGGAGAGGGAGAGATCAGGAGAGGGAGCGATCAGGAGAGGGTGTGTTCGGGAGAGGGAGTGATCGGGAGAGGGAGTGATCGGGAGAGGGAGTGATCAGGAGAGGGAAGGGCAGTGATTGGGAAAGAGAGTGATCGGGAGAGGGAGCGATCAGGAGAGGGAAGGGGTGTGATCGGGAGAGGGAGCGATCGGGAGAGGGAAAGAGGTGCGATCGAGAGATGGAGTGATCAGGAGAGGGAGCGATTGGGAGAGGGAGGGAGGTGACTGGGAGAGAGAGTGGTCGGGAGAGGGAGTGATCGGAAGAGGGAGAGGGAGTGATTGGGAGAGGGGAGGGAGTGATCGGGAGAGGGAGTGATCGGGAGAGGGAGGGGGGTGACTGGGAGAGGGAGTGATCAGGAGAGTGAGTGGTTGGGAGAGGGAGTGATCAGGAGAGGGAAGGGGGTGACCCGGGAGAGGGAGTGATCGGGAGAGGGAGAGGGAGTGATCGGGAGAGGGAGAGGGAGTGATTGGGAGAGGGATTGATCGGAAGAGGGAGGGGGATGACTGGGAGAGGGAGTGATCAGGATAGGGAGAAGGAGTGATCAGGAGAGAGTGATCGGGAGAGAGTGATCGGGAGAGAGCGTGATCGGGAGAGGGAGTGATTAGGATAGGGAGGGGGGGTGATTGGTGTAGTGTATGTACTTTGCAGAAGGAACTATATTCTGCAGCCCCTGTATACTGCAGTACCAGTAGTGACCACCCCTGTATATAAGCCTGTGTAGTAACTTTGCATAGTAGTTCCAGTTTTGTCTCCACTCAGTAAACACCTGTTATAACCTACTCCTGCAGTCCGTGTCTCAATTACACACGGACATAATAATCGGGAGAGAGAGTGATCGGGAGAGGGAGAAGGAGTGAGCGGGAGAGAGTGATCGGGAGAGAGTGATCGGGAGAGAGCGTGATCGGGAGAGGGAGTGATTAGGATTGGGATGGGGGGTGATCGGGAGAGAGAGTGATCGGGAGAGGGAGAGGGAGTGATCGGGAGAGAGAGTGATCGGGAGAGAGTGTGAGTGGGAGAGGAAAGGGGGTGACCCGGGAGAGTGAGTGATTGGGAGAGGGAAGGGGGTGACCCGGGAGAGGGAGTGATTGGGAGAGGGAAGCAGGTGATCAGGTGAGGGAGGGAGTGGCGACTGGGGGAGGGATCGAGGGAGTGACCGGGGGAACGGTGTGGGGAAAGGCGAATGGTGACTGGCAGCGTTCCATGGTGTTCACGTGGAGCTGGGTTGATCACTCCAGCTCCCCCGGCTCCACATTCAGATAAGTATTTTTTTTAAACTTACTTTTCTTGTGGCGGCTTGCAGCGGTCCCTTTAAGGAACCCTGTTATGCCGTATTTAGGCCTCGTATTCCTGAATGCGTAAAAATATGGGGGGTGGGGCATTGTTTACAGTGAAAGTACTCTGCTCTCCTCAGTAACATCCTCTCTTTAAGGGTACTCAATATTCTCTGCAATCAGTAGCAGTGTTTGCATAAGTGGCGATTACAGGAGCTCAAACCAAGTGCACAGGAAGCTGCATCAACTTGGGGGCAGTAGGGAGTGACTCACGTGTTGGTTACCATTTTGTTGATGCAGATCTAAATGATGGGAAGTGACACTTACAGCAATGCCTGGTAGCTGCACTCGAATGCCAGAGAGAGTTGGCAGAGAGCCAATAGCTGGGGGAAAGGGGCAACACATCAGCTGCTTTGTCTACAAAATTCAAGCTTCCAGCTACACCTTCGGCTCAAAGCGCAGTGAGATGAAGCCCTCTGCTCATAGTGAGGCTGGGAGGGCCACTATGGGTGCTCCCTGCCCCAGATGTGCAGCATTGCTTTCTCACGGTCCATATGTCTCGGATGGACAGTTTTCTGGCAAGCTAGGAGATCAGTACACTCCCACCTGTCAACCCATGCCTTGTGAAAGATAAACTCTTACTATAAGTCTGTATTTAACTTCATGTGTGGGAGGAGTGAACATCTCTCAAAATGCTCGCTTGTCAAAATGAAATACTGATTTGACATTAGCGCACAAGGTTTCGGTGGAGATTAGTGACGACCTTCCCTATCAGCTTTCCTAGGATCAGCCATGCTGATTTTGCGAAGTACATTGGTGCGACGGAGTTCCTAATAAGATGCATCTTCTCAATTAACGAGAGTTGCATTCGGACTTCACTTTACCATGTCCCGTCTAACCACATCCTTTAATTGTCTCAAACTCAAACTCGACAAACTCCATGAATTATACAGGGGTTCTGATGTATTCACCCATTCTGTTAGCCTGCGCCATGATTTTATCCCTTGCTAATCTTCTCAGCCGATTTTCTCCTCCCCTGCTGAAGGCATTGACCCATCGCAAGGTAATTCCAGATGAGTAAGCTCATTCGGCCCATCTTAATTCATCTATCCAGAAGCACCCTGCAGTTCCCCCATTACAGCATCCTAAATGCATCCAGGAATTCTCACCTCACCAATCTGCCCAGAAGTCCATTCCAAGTGTTAATCACTCGCCACATGAAGAAGAACCTCCTTTTATCAGGCCTTATACTAATTTCAACCTGTGTCCCTTTGTCCTACTCTCACAATTTAATTTAAATATTCCAGGTTTACCTTTTCCTTATCATTTGTTATCTTATACACCTCTGTAATATCAACCCTCAGTTGTCTCCTTTCCAGGCTGAAAAGCCCAAGTCTCTCCAGTCCTTCTTCATAACTCAGACCCCTGACACGAGGGAACCTTGTGGTTCTTCTCTGTACGGCCTCCAGCACTTGAATGTTTCTCTTGTGTCTTGGCGATCAAAGCTAGACACAATACTCAAGGTGCGGTCTGATCAGAGTACTGTACAGTTTGATCCAACTTTCTCTGACGTTCATTCAACGGTTTTAGCCGTACAGTTTAATATTCTATTGGTTTTATTGATTACTGCTCTGCATTGGTTGCACATGTTTACCATCAAGTCTACTAAGACTCCTAGGTGTCTTTCCACTTCATCATTAGCTATTTCAACACCATTCATAGAGTAGCTTGGATATAGTTTGACCTCTCACTCCAGTACCTCACCCAGATTGGCATTCTTCATGTTTAAGCCTAGAGGGTGAGGTTTGTCAGGTTTTTCGACCAACCAAGGGATCACAGACAAGCCAGAAGCCAGTCCTCACCTGACATTCACATGCACGTTGAGTCAAAATCCTGGACTTCCCTACCTAACCCCAGTGTGGGAGCACCATTAGCAAAAGCACTGCAGCTCTTGTTGTTTCATATGACGGGAAAAGCTTATAATGGGCTGTTTAGTTTGGCTATCCATTTCATGGCCTCCTGAGGTGCCAAGTGGAGAAATGAGGTGCCTCCTGCAACAGCTCTTAGTGGGCAAGTTGATGTGATGTGTTCCATGATCTGAAACTCATGGCCTCAGTCGCACCTCTGGTCGTCCCTCACCCTCCACTTGTGGAGCAGGTGGCCGCATCGTCCATACCCTGTGCAGATTGGGTTGAGCACTGCCCACTGTCTCCGAGGGAGGGCAAAGCCAGGAACCTCTGCTGTTGGGTCAGTGATGAGGTGTTGGTTCTTTTAGTTGCATGCGTCCCACGATTCCATCCATCTCGATAGTGGGTCAATACCAGCTGCATAAATATTGGCTGCAGTTTCCCAGGATGGCCGACGGAATTTTAAGCGCTTTCGTGGTGGTTTTTTCAAGTCTTCGTGAATGGGAAGGTCGATGTTGTTAATGATTTTTTTTCCATCTCATGGAGCACAGTGGCGCCACGGCAAATGAAAGGCGGGGCAATGTGGGACAGCACTGGGAGCCAGTCAGTTGGAGTGTTGGAGTGGACTTGAGCCTCCCTGACACCATCCTCATGGCAGTGTTTAGCTGCACGTCCATGATCTTTGTGTGGCGGCTGCAGGACCATGAGGCAGAGTAGACAAGGGCCATTGTTGTGGTGCGAAGTGTTCTGGCTCTGCTCCCCCATGACGTTCCAGCGAGTTTCTGGACTAGGTTCACCCTGGTTTTTACTTTTTGGCTGGTGTTGATGAGATGAGGCCGGTAGGTACGCGTCCTGTCCAGGTTGGCGCCCAGGTATTTTGGGTGCGGTTCATGGGTAAGTCGCCTTCCACAGATTGAAACATTGAGTTCTTTCCCGATGACATTGCTGTTCAGATGGAACAGCGACACAACTGTTTTCTCTGGATTGGGGTGGAGACGCCAGGTCCGAAAGTAGCATTCCAGTAGGTCCAAGTCACTTGTTAGCATCCTACTTGCTTCCTCTAGCGTTGATGCCTGCATTAGCAGTGCTATGTCATTGGCATATGCAAACTTCCGGGATTTGGTGCAGGGCATGTCCGCTATATAGATGTTGAAAAAGGCTGGTGTGAGTACCGACACCTATGGCAGACCATTGTTGAACATCCGTGTTCAGCTGGTCTTGTTACTAACGGAATTTATGGTTGCTCATTAGGGTGTTGCTAAGCCTGAGGGTCTTGCGGAATTGGATGATTATTGAAAGCTTCAGTAGCAGCACTGTAGTGGTTCATGGAGAAGGACCAGCACCACCGTCTCAAGGCAACTGGGGGTGAGGGAAGAGAGTGAGGGAGAGAGTGAGAGTGAGTGAGAGAGTGAGGGAGAGAGTGAGGGAGAGAGTGAGAGTGAGTAGGAGAAAGAGAGTAGACCAAGAACTGAGAAAGATCATGACGATGCTGAACAGCCTGATAGAAAGCCGGAGAAATTATTAATATTGTTATTTATCATTATCATTATTGTTATCTTATCAGTATTATTACTACTATTAGATAGATATATGTGCATGCCTCATGAAATTTATACTAAATCATCATTTAGCATTATAGAAAATAGTGTTTCCACACTCATCCCACAAAATAGGTCCATTTTATTTCGTTTTATTGAACTATATAAATGCGTTCTTTCCACATAAGCTGCTGGAATATCCAGGGCCTCCGCTCCTCAACTTTTGGGATGAAGAGTACAGACCCTGAATTCCTAAAAGCTATAAAAGACATTGATATAATTGTGTTAACAGAAACATGGTGCCAAAAGGACATGCCGACCCACTGTCCCCCAATGTACCATGAAATTATTGTGCCTTCAGTAAAGAACATTAAGACACGCAAGGGCAGAACCTCCGGGGGAATCCTGGTGTGGTATAAAGGAGAACTGAACAAACACATCTCACCGATAAAACAGGGAAAATCACACGTATGGCTAAAATTAGATAAAAATATAGGAATAGAAAAAAACGATGTTTACTTATGTGCGATCTACATACCTCCAATAGAATCGCCATATTTTGAAGAGGAGATATTTGACACTCTCCACATGGAAATCAGCCATTTCCAGGCCCAAGGAAAGGTGCTACTATGTGGGGACCTAAATGCAAGGACAGGATGTGAACCTGACTTCATAGACCCACAGGGCAACAACCATGTGTTTGGCCAGACCCCTCTATATGTCACACCAGCCATCGCAAACCGAAACAACCTCGATTGTGAAATAAATAAAAGCGGTAGGGAGGTAGTGCAACTCTGCCGAGCCTTAGGCCTGTACATAGTTAACGGTAGGTTCAGAGGGGACTCCTTAGGGAGACTCACATATTCCTCAACTCTTGGGTCTAGTGTGGTGGATTATACAATCACTGACCTGGACCCCTGCGATATCAACGCATTCACTGTCAGGCAGCAATCCCCCCTCTCAGACCATAACCAAATAAATGTGTACCTTAAACTTTCTGCCCAAACTACAGACACAAAAAAGGAACCCAGTAAGCTACATAAAATAAACCAGACATACAGATGGGCCCCAGACAGTGGAGATAAATTCATCACAGCACTAAATTCACCTGATCTCACAAGTAAAATTTCAAAATTTAAAGAAAATCTATATGAGATCACCAGAGATGGGGTAAACATGGCCATAGAGGATATAAATATGATCTTTCATGAGGCAGCTGTAAAAGCCGACCTCGTGAAACAGAAGAGGAAGAGTCACAAAAGACAAAATAAAAATAAGAAATGGTTTGACCACGAATGCAAAAATGCCAGAAAAGACCTGAGAAAAATATCAAACCAAAAGCATCGCCAACCAAACAATCCGGACCTACGTACTAGATACAATGAAACCCTCAAAAGATATAAACACACCATTAGGAACAAAACACAAAACTATACCCACAAAATACTAGAAGAAATTGAAAACTCCACCAACCCAAAACAATTCTGGGAAATGTGGAATAACCTGAGTACAACACAATTGCAAGCATTACCAATCCAAGATGGCGACATCTGGAGAACACATTTTGAAAACCTCTACAAAGACATCCCAATAAACGAAACAAACCCAAGTCAACATCAGGTCACAGAAAACCTCCACACATTAGAAGCAACAATCAAAGACAACCAAAACCCTCTAGACTCCCCAATCACATGGAAAGAAATGGCCACAAAAACAAAATCTCTCCACCTAAAGAAAGCCTGTGGCCCAGACAACATCAAAAATGAAATGCTCAAGTTCAGCAATATGGAGATGCAGGGTGCGGTACTCAAATTATTCAACATCATATTACGTTCAGGCTGTTTTCCCGATATCTGGTGCCAAGGACTAATCTCCCCCATATATAAAAGCGGAAACAAATCAGACCCAAATAACTACCGCGGCATCTGTGTCAACAGTTGTCTAGGGAAGTTATTCTGCAGTATTCTAAATAGTAGATTACTTGATTTTCTTAACAAACATAATATCCTCAGAAAAAACCAAATAGGCTTTCTTCCAAAACACCGCACCGCCGACCATATCTATACCCTTCACACCCTCATTGAAAAACATATACACCAAACAAAAAATGGGAAAATATTCGCCTGTTTCATCGACTTCAAGAAAGCCTTTGACTCTATATGGCACGAAGGGCTCTATTATAAACTTCTTCAATGTGGAATAGGGGGCAAAGTCTATGACCTTATTAAATCAATGTATCTGAAAAACAAATGCGGGGTCAAAATTGGAGACAAACGCACCGATTTCTTCACCCAGAGAAGAGGCGTCCGGCAGGGCTGCAATTTGAGCCCGACCCTGTTCAACATATACATAAATGAATTAGCAGACATGCTGGAGCAAAGCGAGTCACCAGGTCTCCGTCTCCTAGATGGAGAAGTGAAATCCCTGTTCTATGCGGACGACCTGGTTCTGCTGTCTCCCACAGAACAGGGATTACAGCAACAACTAGACCTACTCGACAAATACTGCCAAAATTGGGCTCTAACAGTAAATCTAAAGAAAACCAACATCATGATTTTTCAAAAAAGGCCCAGATGTCAGGAAAACAAATACCAGTTTACCCTCAGTGATACCACTATAGGACACACTATGAGCTACACCTACCTTGGTCTAACTATTACAGCATCAGGGAGCTTCAGCATAGCAGTGAATGCACTAAAAGAAAAAGCCCGAAGAGCCCTATATGCAATAAAAAGAAAATTCTACAACACCCAAATCCCAATCAAAATCTGGCTCAAAATATTTGACAGCATAATCCTGCCCATTGCACTGTACGGTAGTGAAGTATGGGGCCCGCTAAATCACCAAAGCTACACTAAATGGGAAAAACATACAATAGAAGCCCTACATGCAGAATTCTGCCGAAGCATCCTTCGCACCCAAAGGAAAACGCCAACAAATGCATGCAGAGCCGAACTAGGCAGATACCCACTGATAATAAACATCCAAAAACGAGCACTAAACTTCCTAAATCACCTCAAATCTAGCTCCCCAGACACCCTTCATTTCAAAGCCTTTCAGACCCAAGAGCTAAACCCAGAAAAGAGTCCCCTGAGTCAGCTGCTACGGAAACTAAGTACTCAGCCGGACCCTGACCAGCCCCAGACCAACACAGCCGCCCAAACACCAATCCGAGTGAACCAAATCATTAAAAAATGCAAAGAAACCTACCTGGAACATTGGAACAAAATAACCGAAAGCCAAAGCAGATTAGAATGTTACCGGGCCCTAAAAAGAGAATATAAACTGGCAGACTACCTCACGACCATCAGAGACACAAAACAGAGACAGACCCTCACCAGGTACAGACTAAGCGACCACCAACTGGAAATTGAAAAAGGCAGATACAAGAAATCCTGGCAGCCTAGAGAGAATAGAATATGCGATCAATGTCTGGCTGGCGAGGTTGAAACAGAAATGCATTTCCTCCTAAAATGCGAAAAATTCAACACATCAAGAAACATATTATTCAACAAGCTAAGCCAAACAACCCCAGATTTCAAGGAATTGGATGATCTGTCAAAATTGAGATTAGTCCTAGGAGAAGGAGACAGACCATACCTTGGGGCCAAATATGTAACAACATGTCACAACCTGAGGACTGTTTAAAATTAATATTGAACGTACCAAATGAAGTACAAAGACTGTTTAAAATTAATATTGTTTAAAAGTAATATTGTATGGACCCAACAAATGTCAAATCGATTGACACCTACAGAATGTTGGAAAACTGTACCTTTTTGCTATGTAAGCTTTGGCAATATGGTTCTCTGTAAACTTTCATGCCAATAAAGCATTTTAATTGGAATTGGAATTGGAATTGGAGTGAGAGAGTGAGGGAGAGAGTGAGAGAGAGAGAGATAAAGAGTGAGTGAGGAAGAGAGATAGAGATAGAGAGAGAGTGAGTGGGAGAAGGAGAGTGAGAGAGAGAGTGTGAGAAAGAGAGTGAGAGAGTGTGAGAGTGAGAGAGTGAGTGAGAGAGAGTGAGAAAGAGAGATAGAGATAGAGAGTGGGAGAAAGAGAGTGAGAGAGTGTGTGGGAGAGAGAGTGAGAGAGAGAGTGAGAGTGAGTGAGAGAGTGAGAGACTGAGTGAGAGAGTGTGAGAGTGAGAGAGAGAGAAAGAGAGAGAGAGTGAAAGAGAGTGAGAGAGATAGAGAGAGAGTGGGAGAAAGCAAGTGAGAGAGTGTGAGAGAGAGAGTGAGAGAGTGAGAGTGAGTGAGAGAGAGTGAGAGTGAGTGAGAGAGAGTGAGAGTGAGAGAGAAAAAGAATGAGTGAGAGAGTGAGTGAGTGAGAGAGAGAGAGTGTGAGAGTGAGCGATTGAGCGAGTGATAGATGATAGATAGAGATAATGAAAAAGGAGAGATAGAAAGATAAAGAGAAAGATAGTGAGATAGAAAGTAAGATAGATAGAAAGAGATAGCGAGAGTGGGAGAGATAGAGAGAGAGAGAGAAGAAAGCAGTTGGACCTGTTTGTACCAGCTACCAGTACATTTAATCCACTCATAATTACTTTTTGTAACCCATTAGCTGAGAGAACAGGAGCTGCTGCTGTAATCTGGGACTGCCACCACACAATGGTGAGAGCTGCGCTGCAATGCAGGATCAGAGAAAGACACAAGTTACGTTAAAGACTCGTTTTATTTTTATTTGTTACAGGCCTAGAAATTCATTATAGCCACTTTTGGGGCGGTAAAGTCGGGCGGCCGCTAAAGTTTGCGCCGGCGCAAATTCGAGGCCACTTCTCCGATATTCATTAGCTTCGCCCTAAAAGTTTGCTCGAGCGCTAAAACTGGCGATGCACGCCTCTCTTTAGGCGCTAAGCCAGAGGTGCTGAGCGAGAGCGCCGAGGCCGGGCGCAGCGCAAGTGCGGCCATTTCTTGATTGACAGCAGACACCCTGGCGCCGGCCAGCTCTTAAGGGGGAAGGGTCGACTTGGTCTGCTGCCACGCCCTGGATAGTGGAGCCCTGCAGCTAGGCCTGAACACTGCTGCTGGACCCAAATAGCGCCTGAAACCATGGAGAAGGCCCGTGAACGAGCGCAGCGCTTCTCAGAGCTTGATCTGAGGGTGCTGGTTGGTGCTGTGGAGAAGAGACGCCATATTTTGTTTCCGGACAATGGCAGGAAGCCGCTGGCCCGCGTCTACCGGAGAGCCTGGAGGCATGTCGCCACCAAGGTGTCATCCAACAGCGAGGTCCCCAGGAGCGGTGTCCAATGCCGCAAAAAGCTAAATGACCTCGCCAGGATTGTCAGGGTGAGTACCCTTTCCAGTGTCCTCCTCATCCTTGCATGTGCACCTCACATTATGGGCAAAGGGACCTGAAAGCCCTAATGGCCAGCCCTCATGCAGCAGCTATGGGACGCTCATGAACATCAATTGCACATTGTGCACTTAACACACTGGCCAGGCTATTCGACCATGGGAGGCAGTGCACACAAGATCAGGGCTACACACTGTACTTAGAGGCCGTCCTTTCTCTTGCATGCCAAGCTGGCCAATAATAAGAGGAGCCGGACTGCGACCGGGGGAGGCGGACCCCAGATCCAGCCGCTCACCGAGCTGCAACATCGCGTGGAGCGCATCATGGGTGGCCGGGTGATTGGCCCCGTTGCATCTGGA
Organism: Somniosus microcephalus; assembly: GCF_052327205.1. Classification (NCBI taxonomy): domain Eukaryota; kingdom Metazoa; phylum Chordata; class Chondrichthyes; order Squaliformes; family Somniosidae; genus Somniosus; species Somniosus microcephalus. Next base: position 51,448,583 of record NC_140999.1, on the reverse strand, counting down.
GATGCCGACCCTGTTCTGGGCACCAATGGTAGGGACATCACCTTTTGGACCTCTCTCGTCCCACTTGCGCATCAGATCTACATCCTTTGCCACTGTCCGACCAATGCGCTGAATGCCACCACTCATGCATCCCTCGCTGACGCCCTCTCCTCACTCTAAAGCTACTCTTGTGCCTTCCTGCTTTCAGATGGTGAGGAGGAGGTCCCTGAAGTTGCCAGTGACAGCCCCTCAGAAGAGGAGGAGGAGGAGGAGCAAGAGGAAGGCGGCCCATCAGGGGAACCCTCAGCCGCGGCAACCCATGCCAATGTAGGGGACACGTCTTCCCTGGAGGGGAGCGTGGGGGAAGTGTCAGAGGGGAGGGTAGCTCCTGGGACCAGCGGCCTGCAGAAACGCGGGAGGGGGGTGGAAGCTCAGCGGCCTTCTCCCCAGAGGGGGGAAGGGTCGGAGGGGAGTCCAATTGCTGGGCCCAGCGGCGTCCAGCAATGCAGGAAGGGTTGGCCAGCTCGGCGGCCTTCTCCCCAGAGGGAGAGTCCGGCCTCCAGTCCGGAGACGGCCAACGCCGAGGAGATGCGCTGCCTCGAGGACTTGTCCGCGGACTCGGAGCGCCGGCACACAGAGCTCATGGGGGTAGTGGCACGGTTGCCTGAGGCCATCGAGTCCCTGTCTCGGAGTGTGACCGAGTTCGGGGCCTCACAGGCCACCAGTCGGGCGGAATTCGGGGCAGCTCAGGCAGCGAGTGGCCAGGTGATCAGTGGTGCCATGCAGTCACTGGGTGCTCTGATGCGGTCACTGAACAGGTCAACACGGGCACTCACTGCTGCCACACTCGCTGTGTCAGCCAGGCATCGCCAGGGCACCCGGCGCGCTGCAGCAGCACAGCGGTCTGTCCCTCGGCAGATTGGTGCGCATGCTGCAGTGCTGGCCCGGGCGAGTGCCAGTGTCTCAGGCGACCAGCGAGCGCCTGCCATCCGCCAGCTTGCCCCCATTCCTCCAGCCGCCACTGCCACTCCCCCAGTGGAGCTGCCAGGAGCTGCTGCAGCGAATGATGCTGGCCAACCACAGCTGCAGCATTCACCAGCCGGCCCCTCGACGGCCAGACCTCGTCTAGCCCGACCCCCAAGGGCATCTGCCGTCACGACATGTGCCCCTCAGGAGCCTGCCCCCAGCCTTGCAGCATCCAATGGCCTCACTTTGAGGAGGAGCAGCAGGGCGTGCAGGGGCCGCCAAAGTTTGCAGAAGGCATCGCCCTCGCGGGCCACTAAGTAGAGGGTGTGTCCAAATGTTGTGTTTTCTGGAATGTGTGTTTTGTGAAGGCCGAGGATGAAGGCCATTTTTGTTTACATCTTTTGTTAATGCTCCCCAGGTTGTGGGAGTGAGTCATGTGTGTGAGTGTTTTTTGGGGGTTTCGTCTGTTTTTGGTTTTCATGTGGGAAGGGCCCTGAGTTTGTACAACAAACCATTTTATTTATTCACATTGTCCATGTTTGATCTTTGAAGTGTTTGTTGCCTTAACCGGCTGACGGCTTGCGGAACGGCTGCAATCATGTTCTTTCATTGGCACAAGCCATTCCCTGACAGGGGGCCTAGAAGTGACGGTCAATAAGCCGCCGACGGGCGGCCCTTGGACCTTCTGCCTCCCTCCTGGGCTGGTACTCCTCGTCCTCCTCCTCCTCCTGCTCCTCCTCCTGAGGTGGTGGTCCAACGTGAGGTGGCAGTGCCTGAGTCCTGCGGATAGCCAGGTTGTGCAGCATGCAGCAAACGACGACGAATTGGGAGACTCGCTCCTGCGAATACTGGAGGGCTCCCGCGGAGCGATCCAGACAGCGGAACCGTTGCTTGAGGACGCCGATTGTTTGTTCTATGATGTTTCTAGTCGCTTGATGGCTCTCGTTGTATGCCTCTTCAGCAGGGGTCATGGGTGCGCGGAGCGGGGTCATGAGCTCGGTACACAAAGGATAGCCTTTGTCCCCGATAAGCCATCCTCTTGGGTGAGGCTGTGCCTGGAACATGTCAGCCACAGTTGTCTGTCGCAGGATAAAGGCATCGTGGCTGCTGCCTGGAAAGCAGGCATTGACAGCTAGGATGCGCTGCCTGTGGTCACACATCAGCTGTACGTTGAGGGAATGGTAGCCCTTCCGGTTGCGGTAATCCTCGGCATGCTCCAGAGGTGCCCGCAAAGCCACATGCGTGCAGTCAATGGCGCCCTGCACCATGGGGAAGTCCACTATTCTTGCAAATCCCACTGCACGCTGCTGCTGCTTGTCCAGGGTCATGGAGAAGGAGATGAATTGACGTCTCCTTCTGAAAAGGGCATTGGTCACCTGGCGGATGCAGCAATGCACGGCGAACTGGGAGATGTTAGCGATGTCCCCAGCAGCGGATTGGAAGGAGCCGGTGGCATAGAAGTTGAGAGCCACCGTCACCTTCACTGCCACCGACAGAGACGTCCTGCGCATCAGCTGTGGACGCAGATCTCTGTGCAGCAGCTGGCAGATGTCTGCAACCACCTCCCTTCTGAATCGCAGCCTCCTAACACACTGCGCGGCAGACATGGTCAGATAGGAGGACTGCTGGCGGTATACCCTGGGTGGGTAAGGCCTCACTTGGCGACGCCTGTTGCCCCCTCTGCGTCTAGCCAGGGCTGCCACTCTCTCACGGCATCTGTAAGCCCTTCCGGCATAAGGCTGAAACTCAGCGTTGGCACCCAATGCAGCCCCCATTACATGCTGGCAAACACTGAGATCTCAATGAAGGCAAAGATAATTGCTAAGCTCTGGCCTGAGCCAAAAATACCTGTCCTAGTGTTGGGCCAAAGCAGTAAGCTCTCCTCCTTGGTCGCTCTCCAAAAAACCGTTGCACAAGAGTGAATGCTGCAAAATGGCTGGCCTTTATTGTGCAGGGAAAGTGCCCTTTAATTTGCGCTCCCCACGGCCCGCCTCGGCTGTGTACCGTTCCACTTCACAGTCGTTAGGGCCGCCCGGCGCACAATGGGGCGGCGCGAGTGAAGTTCCGGTTCCGGGCGCACAAAGGGCGTTGCACGACGAAATGACGTCATGATCTGCGCGCGCAGCGGGGCGCGCGCTAAGACTTTGCGCCGGCGCTAAATGTCTACTGAAGTTGGGGCGAGGCGCAGATCACGCTGCGCCCGGGCACTAAGCGCCTAGCGCTCGAGATCTACTCCTCCTAAGGCGCTAACGGCTGGAGCGCCCAACTGAATTTCTAGGCCACAATTTGCACCAACATTAAAAATGAATTAAACTCTGTGGAAATTATAACAATGCATTAAATGTAGTAGTAGCATGTAAGTAATAGACCAGAACATGTAATTGTTAGATCATTTGAATATTCATGTAGCTACACATAGTGTGGTAAAAGTGTCGCTGATTCTGGCCATTGGTTCCTGCGTTTTGAGGGGCTGTTCCCTGATTTTTCAAATTGCAGATTGAGAGGAGTGCTTGGAGGAAGTTGCACCCAAACGTCAAGGAATCCACAAAGGGAACCCAGAATAAGATCAGTACCTTGACTACAGAATAGACTGCAGAATATTTCACTTGCCTGGCTCTGTGATTTAGAGGAGTCCGCACCTACAACCTAGGGAGCTCACACCTTTACAAAGAAAAGCCTGTGCTCCGACATGGACAGGGTGGGTAATCTGGGCTGGAGGAGTTTTTACACTGACCTGAGGGAGATTTTACTCTGACCTGAGAGAAACTTTACTCTGACCTGAGGGAGACTTTACTCTGACCTGAGGGAGACTTTACTCTGACCTGAGGGAGACTTTACTCTGACTTGAGGGAGACATTACTCTGACCTGAGGGAGACTTTAATCTGACCTGAGGGAGACTTTACTCTGACCTGAGAGAGATTTTACTCTGACCTGAGGGAGACTTTAGTCTGACCTGAGAGAGGCATTACTCTGGCCTGAGAGACTTTACTCTGACCTGAGAGAGATTTTACTCTGACCTGAGGGAGACTTTACTCTGACCTGAGGGAGACTTTACTCTGAACTGAGAGAGACTTTACTCTGAACTGAGAGAGATTTTACTCTGACCTGAGGGAGACTTTACTCTGACCTGAGAGAGACTTTACTCTGACCTGAGAGAGATTTTACTCTGACCTGAGGGAGACTTTACTCTGACCTGAGAGAGACTTTACTCTGACCTGAGAGAGATTTTACTCAGACCTGAGGGAGACTTTACTCTGACCTGAGAGAGATTTTACTCTGACCTGAGAGAGATTTTACTCTGACCTGAGGGAGACTTTACTCTGACCTGAGAGACTTTACTCTGACCTGAGGGAGACTTCACTCTGACCTGAGAGAGACTTTACTCTGACCTGAGGGAGACTTTACTCTGACCTGAGAGAGACTTCACCCTGACCTGAGAGAGACTTTACTCTGACCTCAGGGAGACATTACTCTGACCTGAGGGAGACTTTACTCTCACCTGGAAACTTTACTCTGACCTGAGGGAGACTTTACTCTTACCTGAGAGAGACTTAACTCTGACCTGCAAGAGTCTTTACTCTGACCTGAGGGAGACTTTACTCTGACCTGCAAGAGTCTTTACTCTGACCTGAGGGAGACTTTATTCTGACCTGAGGGAGACTTTACTCTGACCGGAGAGAGACTTTATTCTGACCTGAGAGAGACTTTACTCTGACCTGAGAGGCTTTACTCTGACCTAAGGGAGACTTTACTCTGACCTGAGGGAAACTTTACTCTGACCGAAGGGAAACTTTACTCTGACCTGAGAGACTTTACTCTAGACTGAGGGAAGCTTTACTCTGTCCTGAGGGAGACTTATTCTGACCTAGGGGAGACTTTACTCTGACCCGAGTGACTTTACTCTGACCTGAGAGAGACTTTACTCTGAGCTGAGAGACTTTACACTGACGTGAGGGAGACTTTACTCAGACCTGAGAGTGACTTTACCCTGACCTGAGAGAAACTTTACTCTGACGCGAGTGACTTTACTCTGATCTGAGATACTTTACTCTGACCTGAGGGAAGCTTTACTCTGACCTGAGGGAGACTTTACTCTGACCTGAGGGAGACTTTACTCTGACCTGAGGGAGACTTTACTCTGTCCTGAGGGAGACTTTACTCTGACCTGACAGAGAATTTACTCTGACCTGAGGGAGACTTTACTCTGACCAGAGGGAAACTTTACTCTGACCTGAGGGAAGCTTTACTCTGACCTGAGAGACTTTACTCTGACCTGAGGGAGACTTTACTCTGACCTGAGGGAGACTTTACTCTGACCTGACAGAGAATTTACTCTGACCTGAGGGAGACTTTACTCTGACCAGAGGGAAACTTTACTCTGACCTGAGAGAGACTTTACTCTGAACTGAGAGAGATTTTACTCTGACCTGAGGGAGACTTTACTCTGACCTGAGAGAGACTTTACTCTGACCTGAGAGAGATTTTACTCTGACCTGAGGGAGACTTTACTCTGACCTGAGAGAGACTTTACTCTGACCTGAGAGAGATTTTACTCAGACCTGAGGGAGACTTTACTCTGACCTGAGAGAGATTTTACTCTGACCTGAGAGAGATTTTACTCTGACCTGAGGGAGACTTTACTCTGACCTGAGAGACTTTACTCTGACCTGAGGGAGACTTCACTCTGACCTGAGAGAGACTTTACTCTGACCTGAGGGAGACTTTACTCTGACCTGAGAGAGAGTTCACCCTGACCTGAGAGAGACTTTACTCTGACCTCAGGGAGACATTACTCTGACCTGAGGGAGACTTTACTCTCACCTGGAAACTTTACTCTGACCTGAGGGAGACTTTACTCTTACCTGAGAGAGACTTAACTCTGACCTGCAAGAGTCTTTACTCTGACCTGAGGGAGACTTTACTCTGACCTGCAAGAGTCTTTACTCTGACCTGAGGGAGACTTTATTCTGACCTGAGGGAGACTTTACTCTGACCGGAGAGAGACTTTATTCTGACCTGAGAGAGACTTTACTCTGACCTGAGAGGATTTACTCTGACCTAAGGGAGACTTTACTCTGACCTGAGGGAAACTTTACTCTGACCGAAGGGAAACTTTACTCTGACCTGAGAGACTTTACTCTAGACTGAGGGAAGCTTTACTCTGTCCTGAGGGAGACTTATTCTGACCTAGGGGAGACTTTACTCTGACCCGAGTGACTTTACTCTGACCTGAGAGAGACTTTACTCTGAGCTGAGAGACTTTACACTGACGTGAGGGAGACTTTACTCAGACCTGAGAGTGACTTTACCCTGACCTGAGAGAAACTTTACTCTGACGCGAGTGACTTTACTCTGATCTGAGAGACTTTACTCTGACCTGAGGGAAGCTTTACTCTGACCTGAGGGAGACTTTACTCTGACCTGAGGGAGACTTTACTCTGACCTGAGGGAGACTTTACTCTGACCTGAGGGAGACTTTACTCTGACCAGAGGGAAACTTTACTCTGACCTGAGGGAAGCTTTACTCTGACCTGAGAGACTTTACTCTGACCTGAGGGAGACTTTACTCTGACCTGAGGGAGACTTTACTCTGACCTGACAGAGAATTTACTCTGACCTGAGGGAGACTTTACTCTGACCAGAGGGAAGCTTTACTCTGACCTGAGGGAAGCTTTACTCTGACCTGAGAGACTTTACTCTGACCTGAGTGAGACTTTACTCTGACCTGAGGGAGACTTTACTCTGACCTGAGGGAGACTTTCCTCTGACCTGAGGGAGACTTTACTCTGACCTGAGGGAAACTTTACTGTGACCTGAGGGAGACTTTACTCTGACCTGACAGAGACTTTACTCTGACCTGCAAGAGACTTTACTCTGACCTGAGGGAGACTTTACTCTGACCTGAGAGAGACTTTACTCTGACCTGAGAGAGACTTTATCTGACCTGAGAGGCTTTACTCTGATCTGAGGGAGACTTTACTCTGACCTGAGGGAAACTTTACTCTGACCTGAGGGAGACATTACTCTGACCTGAGAGAGACTTTACTCTGACCTGAGAGACACTTTACTCTGACCTGAGGGGGACTTTACTCTGACCTGAGGGAGACTTTACTCTGACCTGAGGAAGACTTTACTCTGACCTGAGGGAGACTTTACTCTCACCTGAGGGAACTTTCACTCTGACCTGAGGGAGACTTTACTCTGACCTGAGAGAGAATTTACTCTGACCTGAGAGAGACTTTACTCTGACCTGAGAGGCTTTACTCTCACCTGAGAGAAACTTTACTCTGACCTGAGAGACACTTTACTCTGACCTGAGGGGGAAGTTACTCTGACCTGAGGGAGACTTTACACTGACCTAAGGAAGACTTTACTCTGACCTGAGAGACACTTTACTCTGACCTGAGGGGGACTTTAGTCTGACCTGAGGGAGACTTTACTCTGACCTGAGGGAGACTTTACTCTGACCTGAGAGAAACATTACTCTGACGCGAGTGACTTCACTCTGACCTGAGAGACTTTACTCTGACCTGAGGGAAACTTTACTCTGACCTGAGGGAAACTTTACTCTGACCTGAGGGAGACTTTACTCTGAACTGAGAGAGACTTTACTCTGACCTAAGAGATACTTTACTCTGACCTGAGGGAGACTTTAATCTGACCTGAGAGAGACTTTACTCTGACCTGCGGGACACTTTACTCCGACCAGAGGGAAACTTTACTCTGACCTGAGAGCCTTTACTCTGACCTGAGAGAGACTTTACTCTGACCTGAGGGAGGCTTTACTCTGACCAGAGGGAAACTTCACTCTCACATGAGGGAAGCTTTACTCTGACCTGAGAGACTTTACTCTGACCTGAGTGAGACTTTACTCTCACCTGAGGGAGACATTACTCTGACCTGAGCGAGACTTTACTCTGACCTGCGGGCGACCTTACTCTGACCTGAGAGAGACTTTACTGTGACCTGAGGGAGACTTTACCCTGACCTGAGGGAGACTTTACTCTGACCTGAGGGAGACTTTACTCTGACCTGAGAGAGACTTTACTCTGACCTGCAAGAGACTTTACTCTAGCCTGAGACAAACTTTACTCTGACGTGAGAGACTTTACTCTGACCTGCGAGAGACTTTACTCTGACCTGAGGGAGACTTTACTCTGACCTGAGAGAGACTTAACTCTGACCTGAGAGAGACGTTATCTGACCTGAGAGGCTTTAATCTGAAGTGAGGGAGACTTTACTCTGACCTGAGGGAGACTTTACTCTGACCTGAGAGAGACTTTACTCTGAGCTGAGAGAGACTTTACTCTGACCTGAGAGGCTTTACACTGACCTGAGAGAAACTTTACTCTGACCTGAGAGACACTTTACTCTGACCTGAGGGGGACTTTACTCTGACCTGAGGAAGACCTTACTCTGACCTGAGAGAGACATTACTTTGACCTGAGGGAGACTTTACTCTGATCTGAGGGAGACTTTACTCTGAGCTGAGAGAGACTTTAATCTGACGTGAGAGAGACTTTACTCTGACCTGAGGGGGACTTTACTCTGACCTGAGGGAAACTTTATTCTGAGCTGAGAGAAACTTTACTCTGACCTGAGAGAGACTTTACTCTGACCTGAGGGAGACTTTACTCTGAGCTGAGAGAAAATTTACTCTGACCTGAGAGAGACTTTACTCTGACCTGAGGGAGACTTTAATCTGATCAGAGGGAGACTTTGCTCTGAGCTGAGATAAACTTTACTCTGACCTGAGGGAGACTTTACTCTGACCTGAGAGGCTTTACTCTGACCTGAGAGAGACTTTACTCTGACCTGAAGGAGGCTTTACTCTGACCTGAGGGAGACTTTACGCTGATCTGAGGGAGACTTTACTCTGACCTGAGAGATACTTTACTCTGACCTGAGGGAGACTTTACTCTGAGCTGAGAGAAAATTTACTCTGACTGAGGGAAACATTACTCTGACCTGAGGGAAACTTTACTCTGACCTGAGGGAGACTTTACTCTGACCTGAGGGAGACTTTATTCTGACTTGGGGAGACTTTACTCTGACCCGAGTGACTTTACTCTGACCTAGGAGAGACTTTATTCTGACTTGGGGTGACTTTACTCTGACCCGAGTGACTTTAATCTGACCTGAGAGAGACTTTACTCTGACCTGAAAGAGACTTTACACTAACGTGAGGGAGACTTTACTCTGACTTGAGAGTGACTTTACTCTGACCTGAGAGAAACTTTACTCTGACCTGATAGAGACTTTACTCTGACCTGAGGGAAACTTTACTCTGACCTGAGAGAGACTTTACTCTGAAGCGGGTGACTTTACTCTGACCTGAGATACTTTACTCTGACCTGAGTGAAAATTTACTCTGACCTGAGGGAAACATTACTCTGACCTGAGGGAGACTTTACTCTGAACTGAGGGAGACTTTACTCTAACCTAAGAGAGACTTTACTCTGACCTGAGGGAGACTTTACTCTGACCTGTGGGAAACTTTACACTGACCTAAGGGAGACTTTACTCTGACCTGAGGGAGACTTCACTCTGACCTGAGAGAGAATTTACTCTGACCTGAGGGAGACTTTACTCTGACCAGAGGGAAACTTTACTCTGACCTGAGGGAATCTTTACTTTGACCTGAGAGACATTACTCTGACCTGAGAGAGACTTTACTCTGACCTGAGAGAGAATTTACTCTGACCTGAGGGAGACTTTACGCTGACCTGAGGGAAACTTTACTCTGACCTGAGGGAAACTTTACACTGACCTGAGAGACATTACTCTGACCTGAGAGAGACTTTACTCTCACCTGGAAACTTTACTCTGACCTGAGGGAGACTTTACTCTGACCTGAGAGAGACTTTACTCTGACCTGCAAGAGACTTTACTCTGACCTGCAAGAGACTTTACTCTAGCCTGAGACAAACTTTGCTCTGACGTGAGAGACTTTACTCTGACCTGAGAAAGACTTTACTCTGACCTGCGAGAGACTTTACTCTGACCTGAGGGAGACTTTACTCTGACCTGAGAGAGACTTAACTCTGACCTGAGAGAGACTTTATCTGACCTGAGAGGCTTTAATCTGAACTGAGGGAGACTTTACTCTGACCTGAGGGAGACTTTACTCTGACCTGAGAGAGACTTTACTCTGACCTGAGAGAAACTTTACTCTGACCTGAGAGACACTTTACTCTGAACTGAGAGTGACTTTACACTGACCTGAGGAAGACCTTAATCTGACCTGAGAGAGACTTTACTTTGACCTGAGGGAGACTTTACTCTGATCTGAGGGAGGCTTTACTCTGAGCTGAGAGAGACTTTACTCTGACCTGAGAGAGACTTCACTCTGACCTGAGGGAGACTTTACTCTAACCTGAGGGAAACTTTACTCTGAGCTGAGAGAAACTTTACTCTGACCTGAGAGAAACTTTACTCTGACCTGAGAGACACTTTACTCTGAACTGAGGGGGACTTTACACTGACCTGAGGAAGACCTTACTCTGACCTGAGAGAGACTTTACTTTCACCTGAGGGAGACTTTACTCTGATCTGAGGGAGGCTCTACTCTGAGCTGAGGAAGACTTTACTCTGACGTGAGAGAGACTTTACTCTGACCTGAGGGGGACTTTACTCTGACCTGAGGGAAACTTTACTCTGAGCTGAGAGAAACTTTACTCTGACCTGAGAGAGACTTCACTCTGACCTGAGGGAGACTTTACTCTTAGCTGAGAGAAACTTTACTCTGACCTGAGAGAGACTTTACTCTGACCTGAGGGTGACTTTACTCTGATCAGAGGGAGACTTTGCTCTGAGCTGAGAGAAACTTTACTCTGACCTGAGGGAGACTTTACTCTGACCTGAGAGGCTTTACTCTGACCTGAGAGAGACTTTACTCTGACCTGAGGGAGACTTTACTCTGACCTGAGGGAGACTTTACTCTGACCTGAGGGAGACTATACTCTGATCTGAGGGAGACTTTACTCTGACCTGAGAGAGACTTTACTCTGACCTGAGGGAGACTTTACTCTGAGCTGAGAGAAAATTTACTCTGACTGAGGGAAACATTCATCTGACCTGAGGGAAACTTTACTCTGAAATGAGGAAGACTTTACTCTGACCTGAGGGAGACTTTATTCTGACTTGGGGAGACTTTACTCTGACCCGATGACTTTACTCTGACCTGAGAGAGACTTTATTCTGACTTGGGGAGACTTTACTCTGACCCGAGTGACTTTAATCTGACTTGAGAGAGACTTTACTCTGAGCTGAGAGACTTTACTCTGACCTGAGGGAAAATTTACTCTGACCTGAGGGAGACTTTACTCTGACCTGAGGGAAACATTACTCTGACCTGTGGGAGACTTTACTCTGAACTGAGGGAGACTTTACTCTAACCGAAGAGAGACTTTACTCTGACCTGAGGGAGACTTCACTCTGACCTGCAGGAAACTTTACTCTGACCTAAGGGAGACTTTACTCTGACCTGAGGGAGACTTTACTCTGACCTGAGAGAGACTTTACTCTGACCTGAGGGAGACTTTACTCTGACCTAAGAGAGACTTTACTCTGACCTGAGGGAGACTTTACTCTGACCTGTGGGAAACTTTACTCTGACATAAGGGAGACTTTACTCTGACCTGAGGGAGTCTTTACTCTGACCTAAGGGAGACTTTACTCTGACCTAAGGGAAACTTTACTCTGAACTGAGGGAGACTTTACACTGACCTGAGAGAGAGTTTACTCTGACCTGAGGGAAACTTTACTCTGAACTGAGGGAGACTTTACTCTGACCTAAGGGAGACTTTACTCTGACCTAAGGGAAACTTTACTCTGAACTGAGGGAAACTTTACTCTGACCTGAGGGAGATTTTACTCTGTCCTGAGAGAGACTTTTATTCTGACCTGAGAGAAACTTTACTCTGACCTGAGGGAAACTTTACTCTGACCTGAGAGACTTTACACTGATGTGTGGGAGACTTTATTCTGACCTGAGAGAGACTTTACTCTGACCTGAGGGAGACTTTACTCTGACCTGAGGGAGACTATACTCTGACCTGAGGGAGACTTTATTCTGACTTGGGGAGACTTTACTCTGACCCGAGTGACTTTACTCTGACCTGAGAGAGACTTTATTCTGACTTGGGGAGACTTTACTCTGACCCGAGTGACTTTAATCTGACCTGAGAGAGACTTTACTCTGAGATGAGAGACTTTACTCTGACCTGAGGGAAACATTACTCTGACCTGAGGGAGACTTTACTCTGAACTGAGGGATACTTACTCTAACCTAAGAGAGACTTTACTCTGACCTGAGGGGACTTTACTCTGACCTGCGGGAAACTTTACTCTGACCTAAGGGAGACTTTAATCTGACCTGAGGGAGACCTTACTCTGACCTGAGAGAGACTTTACTCTGACCTGAGGGAGACTTTACTCTGACCTAAGAGAGACTTTACTCTGACCTGAGGGAGACTTTACTCTGACCTGTGGGAAACTTTACTCTGACTTAAGGGAGACTTTACTCTGACCTGAGGGCGTCTTTAATCTGACCTAAGGGAGACTTTACTCTGACCTGCAGGAAACTTTACTCTGAACTGAGGGAGACTTTACACTGACCTGAGAGACAGTTTACTCTGACCTGAGGGAAACTTTACTCTGAACTGAGGGAGACTTTACTCTGACCTAAGGGAGACTTACTCTGACCTAAGGGAAACTTTACTCTGAACTGAGGGAAACTTTACTCTGACCTGAGGGAGATTTTACTCTGACCTGAGAGAGACTTTATTCTGACCTGAGAGGGACTTTAGTCTGACCTGAGGGAAACTTTACTCTGACCTGAGAGACTTTACACTGAGGTGTGGGAGACTTTATTCTGACCTGAGAGTGAATTTACTCTGACCTGAGAGAGTCTTTACTCTGACGCGAGTGACTTTACTCTGACCTGAGAGAGACTTTACTCTGACCTGAGGGAGACTTTACTCTGACCTGAGAGACTTTACACTGAGGTGTGGGAGACTTTATTCTGACCTGAGAGTGAATTTACTCTGACCTGAGAGAGTCTTTACTCTGACGCGAGTGACTTTACTCTGATCTGAGGGAGACTATACTCTGACCTGAGAGAGACTTTACTCTGACCTGAGGGAGACTTTACTCTGAGCTGAGAGAAAATGTACTCTGACTGAGGGAAACCTTACTCTGACCTGAGGGAAACTTTACTCTGACCTGAGGGAGACTTTAATCTGACCTGAGGGAGACTTTATTCTGACATGGGGACACTTTACTCTGACCCGAGTGACTTTGCTCTGACCTGAGAGAGACTTTATTCTGACTTGGGGAGACTTTACTCTGACCCGAGTGACTTTAATCTGACCTGAGAGAGACTTTACTCTGAGCTGAGAGACTTTACTCTGACCTGAAAGAGACTTTACTCTGACCTGAGGGAAACTTTGCTCTGACCTGAGAGACTTTACACTGACGTGAGGGAGACTTTACTTTGACTTGAGAGTGACTTTACTCTGACCTGAGAGAAACTTTACTCTGACCTGACAGAGATTTACTCTGACCTGATAGACTTTTCTCTGACCTGAGGGAAACTTTACTCTGACCTGAGAGAGACTTTACTCTGAAGCGAGTGACTTTACTCTGACCTGAGATACTTTACTCTGACCTGAGGGAAAATTTACTCTGACCTGAGGGAGACTTTACTCTGACCTGAGGGAAACATTACTCTGACCTGAGGGACACTTTACTCTGACCTGAGAGAGACTTTACTCTGACCTGAGGTTGACTTTACTCTGACCTGAGAGACACTTTACTCTGACCTGAGGGGGACTTTACTCTGACCTGAGGGAGACATTACTCTGACCTGAGAGAGACTTTACTCTGACCTGAGAGACACTTTACTCTGACCTGAGGGGGACTTTACTCTGACCTGAGGGAGACTTTACTCTGACCTGAGGAAGACTTTACTCTGACCTGAGGGAGACTTTACTCTCACCTGAGGGAACTTTCACTCTGACCTGAGGGAGACTTTACTCTGACCTGAGAGAGAATTTACTCTGACCTGAGAGAGACTTTACTCTGACCTGAGAGGCTTTACTCTCACCTGAGAGAAACTTTACTCTGACCTGAGAGACACTTTACTCTGACCTGAGGGGGAAGTTACTCTGACCTGAGGGAGACTTTACACTGACCTAAGGAAGACTTTACTCTGACCTGAGAGACACTTTACTCTGACCTGAGGGGGACTTTAGTCTGACCTGAGGGAGACTTTACTCTGACCTGAGGGAGACTTTACTCTGACCTGAGAGAAACATTACTCTGACGCGAGTGACTTCACTCTGACCTGAGAGACTTTACTCTGACCTGAGGGAAACTTTACTCTGACCTGAGGGAAACTTTACTCTGACCTGAGGGAGACTTTACTCTGAACTGAGAGAGACTTTACTCTGACCTAAGAGATACTTTACTCTGACCTGAGGGAGACTTTAATCTGACCTGAGAGAGACTTTACTCTGACCTGCGGGACACTTTACTCCGACCAGAGGGAAAATTTACTCTGACCTGAGAGCCTTTACTCTGACCTGAGAGAGACTTTACTCTGACCTGAGGGAGGCTTTACTCTGACCAGAGGGAAACTTCACTCTCACATGAGGGAAGCTTTACTCTGACCTGAGAGACTTTACTCTGACCTGAGTGAGACTTTACTCTCACCTGAGGGAGACATTACTCTGACCTGAGCGAGACTTTACTCTGACCTGCGGGCGACCTTACTCTGACCTGAGAGAGACTTTACTGTGACCTGAGGGAGACTTTACCCTGACCTGAGGGAGACTTTACTCTGACCTGAGGGAGACTTTACTCTGACCTGAGAGAGACTTTACTCTGACCTGCAAGAGACTTTACTCTAGCCTGAGACAAACTTTACTCTGACGTGAGAGACTTTACTCTGACCTGCGAAAGACTTTACTCTGACCTGAGGGAGACTTTACTCTGACCTGAGAGAGACTTAACTCTGACCTGAGAGAGACGTTATCTGACCTGAGAGGCTTTAATCTGAAGTGAGGGAGACTTTACTCTGACCTGAGGGAGACTTTACTCTGACCTGAGAGAGACTTTACTCTGAGCTGAGAGAGACTTTACTCTGACCTGAGGGGGACTTTACTCTGACCTGAGAGAGACTTTACTCTGACCTGAGAGGCTTTACACTGACCTGAGAGAAACTTTACTCTGACCTGAGAGACACTTTACTCTGACCTGAGGGGGACTTTACTCTGACCTGAGGAAGACCTTACTCTGACCTGAGAGAGACATTACTTTGACCTGAGGGAGACTTTACTCTGATCTGAGGGAGACTTTACTCTGAGCTGAGAGAGACTTTAATCTGACGTGAGAGAGACTTTACTCTGACCTGAGGGGGACTTTACTCTGACCTGAGGGAAAATTTATTCTGAGCTGAGAGAAACTTTACTCTGACCTGAGAGAGACTTTACTCTGACCTGAGGGAGACTTTACTCTGAGCTGAGACAAAATTTACTCTGACCTGAGAGAGACTTTACTCTGACCTGAGGGAGACTTTAATCTGATCAGAGGGAGACTTTGCTCTGAGCTGAGATAAACTTTACTCTGACCTGAGGGAGACTTTACTCTGACCTGAGAGGCTTTACTCTGACCTGAGAGAGACATTACTCTGACCTGAAGGAGGCTTTACTCTGACCTGAGAGATACTTTACTCTGACCTGAGGGAGACTTTACTCTGAGCTGAGAGAAAATTTACTCTGACTGAGGGAAACATTACTCTGACCTGAGGGAAACTTTACTCTGACCTGAGGGAGACTTTACTCTGACCTGAGGGAGACTTTATTCTGACTTGGGGAGACTTTACTCTGACCCGAGTGACTTTACTCTGACCTAGGAGAGACTTTATTCTGACTTGGGGTGACTTTACTCTGACCCGAGTGACTTTAATCTGACCTGAGAGAGACTTTACTCTGACCTGAAAGAGACTTTACACTAACGTGAGGGAGACTTTACTCTGACTTGAGAGTGACTTTACTCTGACCTGAGAGAAACTTTACTCTGACCTGATAGAGACTTTACTCTGACCTGAGGGAAACTTTACTCTGACCTGAGAGAGACTTTACTCTGAAGCGGGTGACTTTACTCTGACCTGAGATACTTTACTCTGACCTGAGTGAAAATTTACTCTGACCTGAGGGAAACATTACTCTGACCTGAGGGAGACTTTACTCTGAACTGAGGGAGACTTTACTCTAACCTAAGAGAGACTTTACTCTGACCTGAGGGAGACTTTACTCTGACCTGTGGGAAACTTTACACTGACCTAAGGGAGACTTTACTCTGACCTGAGGGAGACTTCACTCTGACCTGAGAGAGAATTTACTCTGACCTGAGGGAGACTTTACTCTGACCAGAGGGAAACTTTACTCTGACCTGAGGGAATCTTTACTTTGACCTGAGAGACATTACTCTGACCTGAGAGAGAATTTACTCTGACCTGAGGGAGACTTTACGCTGACCTGAGGGAAACTTTACTCTGACCTGAGGGAAACTTTACACTGACCTGAGAGACATTACTCTGACCTGAGAGAGACTTTACTCTCACCTGGAAACTTTACTCTGACCTGAGGGAGACTTTACTCTGACCTGAGAGAGACTTTACTCTGACCTGCAAGAGACTTTACTCTAGCCTGAGACAAACTTTGCTCTGACGTGAGAGACTTTACTCTGACCTGAGAAAGACTTTACTCTGACCTGCGAGAGACTTTACTCTGACCTGAGGGAGACTTTACTCTGACCTGAGAGAGACTTAACTCTGACCTGAGAGAGACTTTATCTGACCTGAGAGGCTTTAATCTGAACTGAGGGAGACTTTACTCTGACCTGAGGGAGACTTTACTCTGACCTGAGAGAGACTTTACTCTGACCTGAGAGAAACTTTACTCTGACCTGAGAGACACTTTACTCTGAACTGAGAGGGACTTTACACTGACCTGAGGAAGACCTTAATCTGACCTGAGAGAGACTTTACTTTGACCTGAGGGAGACTTTACTCTGATCTGAGGGAGGCTTTACTCTGAGCTGAGAGAGACTTTACTCTGACCTGAGAGAGACTTCACTCTGACCTGAGGGAGACTTTACTCTAACCTGAGGGAAAATTTACTCTGAGCTGAGAGAAACTTTACTCTGACCTGAGAGAAACTTTACTCTGACCTGAGAGACACTTTACTCTGAACTGAGGGGGACTTTACACTGACCTGAGGAAGACCTTACTCTGACCTGAGAGAGACTTTACTTTCACCTGAGGGAGACTTTACTCTGATCTGAGGGAGGCTCTACTCTGAGCTGAGGAAGACTTTACTCTGACGTGAGAGAGACTTTACTCTGACCTGAGGGGGACTTTACTCTGACCTGAGGGAAACTTTACTCTGAGCTGAGAGAAACTTTACTCTGACCTGAGAGAGACTTCACTCTGACCTGAGGGAGACTTTACTCTGACCTGAGGGAGACTTTACTCTGACCTGAGAGGCTTTACTCTGACCTGAGAGAGACTTTACTCTGACCTGAGGGAGACTTTACTCTGACCTGAGGGAGACTTTACTCTGACCTGAGGGAGACTATACTCTGATCTGAGGGAGACTTTACTCTGACCTGAGAGAGACTTTACTCTGACCTGAGGGAGACTTTACTCTGAGCTGAGAGAAAATTTACTCTGACTGAGGGAAACATTCATCTGACCTGAGGGAAACTTTACTCTGAAATGAGGAAGACTTTACTCTGACCTGAGGGAGACTTTATTCTGACTTGGGGAGACTTTACTCTGACCCGATGACTTTACTCTGACCTGAGAGAGACTTTATTCTGACTTGGGGAGACTTTACTCTGACCCGAGTGACTTTAATCTGACTTGAGAGAGACTTTACTCTGAGCTGAGAGACTTTACTCTGACCTGAGGGAAAATTTACTCTGACCTGAGGGAGACTTTACTCTGACCTGAGGGAAACATTACTCTGACCTGTGGGATACTTTACTCTGAACTGAGGGAGACTTTACTCTAACCGAAGAGAGACTTTACTCTGACCTGAGGGAGACTTCACTCTGACCTGCAGGAAACTTTACTCTGACCTAAGGGAGACTTTACTCTGACCTGAGGGAGACTTTACTCTGACCTGAGAGAGACTTTACTCTGACCTGAGGGAGACTTTACTCTGACCTAAGAGAGACTTTACTCTGACCTGAGGGAGACTTTACTCTGACCTGTGGGAAACTTTACTCTGACATAAGGGAGACTTTACTCTGACCTGAGGGAGTCTTTACTCTGACCTAAGGGAGACTTTACTCTGACCTAAGGGAAACTTTACTCTGAACTGAGGGAGACTTTACACTGACCTGAGAGAGAGTTTACTCTGACCTGAGGGAAACTTTACTCTGAACTGAGGGAGACTTTACTCTGACCTAAGGGAGACTTTACTCTGACCTAAGGGAAACTTTACTCTGAACTGAGGGAAACTTTACTCTGACCTGAGGGAGATTTTACTCTGTCCTGAGAGAGACTTTTATTCTGACCTGAGAGAAACTTTACTCTGACCTGAGGGAAACTTTACTCTGACCTGAGAGACTTTACACTGATGTGTGGGAGACTTTATTCTGACCTGAGAGAGACTTTACTCTGACCTGAGGGAGACTTTACTCTGACCTGAGGGAGACTATACTCTGACCTGAGGGAGACTTTATTCTGACTTGGGGAGACTTTACTCTGACCCGAGTGACTTTACTCTGACCTGAGAGAGACTTTATTCTGACTTGGGGAGACTTTACTCTGACCCGAGTGACTTTAATCTGACCTGAGAGAGACTTTACTCTGAGATGAGAGACTTTACTCTGACCTGAGGGAAACATTACTCTGACCTGAGGGAGACTTTACTCTGAACTGAGGGATACTTACTCTAACCTAAGAGAGACTTTACTCTGACCTGAGGGGACTTTACTCTGACCTGCGGGAAACTTTACTCTGACCTAAGGGAGACTTTAATCTGACCTGAGGGAGACCTTACTCTGACCTGAGAGAGACTTTACTCTGACCTGAGGGAGACTTTACTCTGACCTAAGAGAGACTTTACTCTGACCTGAGGGAGACTTTACTCTGACCTGTGGGAAACTTTACTCTGACTTAAGGGAGACTTTACTCTGACCTGAGGGAGTCTTTAATCTGACCTAAGGGAGACTTTACTCTGACCTGCAGGAAACTTTACTCTGAACTGAGGGAGACTTTACACTGACCTGAGAGACAGTTTACTCTGACCTGAGGGAAACTTTACTCTGAACTGAGGGAGACTTTACTCTGACCTAAGGGAGACTTACTCTGACCTAAGGGAAACTTTACTCTGAACTGAGGGAAACTTTACTCTGACCTGAGGGAGATTTTACTCTGACCTGAGAGAGACTTTATTCTGACCTGAGAGGGACTTTAGTCTGACCTGAGGGAAACTTTACTCTGACCTGAGAGACTTTACACTGAGGTGTGGGAGACTTTATTCTGACCTGAGAGTGAATTTACTCTGACCTGAGAGAGTCTTTACTCTGACGCGAGTGACTTTACTCTGACCTGAGAGAGACTTTACTCTGACCTGAGGGAGACTTTACTCTGACCTGAGAGACTTTACACTGAGGTGTGGGAGACTTTATTCTGACCTGAGAGTGAATTTACTCTGACCTGAGAGAGTCTTTACTCTGACGCGAGTGACTTTACTCTGATCTGAGGGAGACTATACTCTGACCTGAGAGAGACTTTACTCTGACCTGAGGGAGACTTTACTCTGAGCTGAGAGAAAATTTACTCTGACTGAGGGAAACCTTACTCTGACCTGAGGGAAACTTTACTCTGACCTGAGGGAGACTTTAATCTGACCTGAGGGAGACTTTATTCTGACATGGGGACACTTTACTCTGACCCGAGTGACTTTGCTCTGACCTGAGAGAGACTTTATTCTGACTTGGGGAGACTTTACTCTGACCCGAGTGACTTTAATCTGACCTGAGAGAGACTTTACTCTGAGCTGAGAGACTTTACTCTGACCTGAAAGAGACTTTACTCTGACCTGAGGGAAACTTTGCTCTGACCTGAGAGACTTTACACTGACGTGAGGGAGACTTTACTTTGACTTGAGAGTGACTTTACTCTGACCTGAGAGAAACTTTACTCTGACCTGACAGAGATTTACTCTGACCTGATAGACTTTTCTCTGACCTGAGGGAAACTTTACTCTGACCTGAGAGAGACTTTACTCTGAAGCGAGTGACTTTACTCTGACCTGAGATACTTTACTCTGACCTGAGGGAAAATTTACTCTGACCTGAGGGAGACTTTACTCTGACCTGAGGGAAACATTACTCTGACCTGAGGGAGACTTTACTCTGAACTGAGGGAGACTTTACTCTAACCTAAGAGAGACTTTACTCTGACCTGAGGTTGACTTTACTCTGACCTGCGGGAAACTTTGCTCTGACCAAAGGGAGACTTTACTCTGACCTGAGGGAGACATTACTCTGACCTGAGAGCGACTTTACTCTGACCTGAGGGAGACTTTACTCTGACCTAAGAGAGACTTTACTCTGACCTGAGGGAGACTTTACTCTGACCTGTGGGAAACTTTACTCTGACTTAAGGGAGACTTTACTCTGACCTGAGGGAGTCTTTACTCTGACCTAAGGGAGACTTTACTCGGACCTAAGGGAAACTTTACTCTGAACTGAGGGAGAATTTACACTGACCTGAGAGATTTTACTCTGACCTGAGGGAAACTTTGCTCTGAACTGAGGGAGACTTTACTCTGACCTAAGGGAGACTTTACTCTGACCTAAGGGAAACTTTACTCTGAACTGAGGGAAACTTTACTCTGACCTGAGGGAGATTTTACTCTGACCTGAGAGAGACTTTACTCTGACCTGAGGGAAGCTTTACTCTGACCAGAGAGACTTTACACTGACGTGTGGGAGACTTTATTCTGACCTGAGAGTGAATTTACTCTGACCTGAGAGAGTCTTTACTCTGACGCAAGTGACTTTACACTGACCTGAGAGAGACTTTACTCTGACCTGAGGGAGACTTTACTCTGTCCTGAGGGAAACATTACTCTGACCTGAGGGAGACTTTACTCTGAACTGAGGGAGACTTTACTCTAACCTAAGAGAGACTTTACTCTGACCTGAGGGAAACTTTACTCTGACCTGTGGGAAACTTTACTCTGACCTAAGGGAGACTTTACTCTGACCTGAGGGAGACTTTACTCTGACCTGAGAGAGACTTTACTCTGACCTGAGGGAGACTTTACGCTGACCTGAGGGAAACTTTACTCTGACCTGAGAGTCTTTAATCTGACCTGAGAGAGACTTTACTCTGACCTGAGAGAGACTTTACTCTGACCTGAGGGAGACTTTACTCTGACCTGAGAGAGACTTTACTCTAACCTGAGGGAGACTTTACTCTGACCTGAGGGAGACTTTACTCAGACCTGACAGAGAATTTACTCTGACCTGTGGGTGACTTTTCTCTGACCAGAGGGAAACTTTACTCTGACCTGAGGGAAGCTTTACTCTGACCTGAGCGACTTTACTCTGACCTGAGTGAGACTTTACTCTGACCTGAGGGAGACTTTACTCTGACCTGAGGGAGACTTTCCTCTGACCTGAGGGAGTCTTTACTCTGACCTGAGGGAAACTTTATCTGACCTGAGGGAGACTTTACTCTGACCTGACAGAGACTTTACTCTGACCTGCAAGAGACTTTACTCTGACCTGAGGGAGACTTTACTCTGACCTGAGAGAGACTTTACTCTGACCTGAGAGAGACTTTATCTGACCTGAGAGGCTTTACTCTGATCTGAGGGAGACTTTACTCTGACCTGAGGGAGACTTTACTCTGACCTGAGGGAGACATTACTCTGACCTGAGGGATACTTTACTCTGACCTGAGAGACACTTTACTCTGACCTGAGGGGGAGTTTACTCTGACCTGAGGGAGACTTTACTCTGACCTGAGGAAGACTTTACTCTGACCTGAGAGAGACTTTATTCTGACCTGAGAGAGACTTTACTCTGACCTGAGGGAAACTTTACTCTGACCTGAGAGACTTTACACTGACGTGTGGGAGACTTTATTCTGACCTGAGAGTGAATTTACTCTGACCTGAGAGAGTCTTTACTCTGACGCGAGTGACTTTACTCTGACCTGAGAGAGACTTTACTCTGACCTGAGGGAGACTTTACTCTGACCTGAGGGACACTTTACTCTGACCTGAGGGAGACTTTACTCTGACCTGACAGAGAATTTACTCTGACCTGCAAGAGACTTTACTCTGACCTGAGGGAGACTTTACTCTGACCTGAGAGAGACTTTACTCTGACCTGAGAGAGACTTTATCTGACCTGAGAGGCTTTACTCTGATCTGAGGGAGACTTTACTCTGACCTGAGGGAGACTTTACTCTGACCTGAGGGAGACATTACTCTGACCTGAGAGAGACTTTACTCTGACCTGAGAGACACTTTACTCTGACCTGAGGGGGACTTTACTCTGACCTGAGGGAGACTTTACTCTGACCTGAGGAAGACTTTACTCTGACCTGAGGGAGACTTTACTCTCACCTGAGGGAACTTTCACTCTGACCTGAGAGACACTTTACTCTGACCTGAGAGAGAATTTACTCTGACCTGAGAGAGACTTTACTCTGACCTGAGAGCCGTTACTCTCACTTGAGAGAAACTTTACTCTGACCTGAGAGACACTATACTCTGACCTGAGGGGGAAGTTACTCTGACCTGAGGGAGACTTTACACTGACCTAAGGAAGACTTTACTCTGACCTGAGAGACACTTTACTCTGACCTGAGGGGGACTTTAGTCTGACCTGAGGGAGACTTTACTCTGACCTGAGGGAGACTTTACTCTGACCTGTGAGAAACATTACTCTGACCTGAGGGAAACTTTATTCTGACCTGAGAGAGACTTTACTCTGACCTGAGAGAGACTTTATCTGACCTGAGAGGCTTTACTCTGATCTGAGGGAGACTTCACTCTGACCAGAGGGAGACTTTACTCTGACCTGAGGGAGACATTACTCTGACCTGAGGGAGACATTACTCTGACCTGAGAGACACTTTACTCTGACCTGAGGGGGACTTTACTCTGACCTGAGGGAGACTTTACTCTGACCTGAGGAAGACTTTACTCTGACCTGAGGGAGACTTTACTCTCACCTGAGGGAACTTTCACTCTGACCTGAGAGACACTTTACTCCGACCTGAGAGAGAATTTACTCTGACCTGAGAGAGACTTTACTCTGACCTGAGTGGCGTCACTCTCACCTGAGAGAAACTTTACTCTGACCTGAGAGACACTTTACTCTGACCTGAGGGGGAAGTTACTCTGACCTGAGGGAGACTTTACACTGACCTAAGGAAGACTTTACTCTGACCTGAGAGACACTTTACTCTGACCTGAGGGGGACTTTACTCTGACCTGAGGGAGACTTTACTCTGACCTGAGGGAGACTTTACTCTGACCTAAGGGAAACTTTACTCTGAACTGAGGGAAACTTTACGCTGACCTGAGGGAGATTTTACTCTGACCTGAGAGAGACTTTATTCTGACCTGAGAGAGACTTTACTCTGACCTGAGGGAAACTTTACTCTGACCTGAGAGACTTTACACTGAGGTGTGGGAGACTTTATTCTGACCTGAGAGTGAATTTACTCTGACCTGAGAGAGTCTTTACTCAGACGCGAGTGACTTTACTCTGACCTGAGAGAGACTTTACTCTGACCTGAGGGAGTCTTTACTCTGACCTGAGGGAGACTATACTCTGATCTGAGGGAGACTTTACTCTGACCTGAGGGAGACTTTACTCTGAGCTGAGAGAAAATTTACTCTGACTGAGGGAAACCTTACTCTGACCTGAGGGAAACTTTACGCTGACCTGAGGGAGACTTTACTCTGACCTGAGGGAGACTTTATTCTGACTTGGGGACACTTTAATCTGACCCGAGTGACTTTACTCTGACCTGAGAGAGACTTTATTCTGACTTGGGGAGACTTTACTCTGACCCGAGTGACTTTAATCTGACCTTAGAGAGACTTTACTCTGAGCTGAGAGACTTTACTCTGACCTGAAAGAGACTTTACTCTGACCTGAGGGAAACTTTGCTCTGACCTGAGAGACTTTACACTGACGTGAGGGAGACTTTACTTTGACTTGAGAGTGACTTTACTCTGACCTGATAGAGACTTTACTCTGACCTGATAGACTTTACTCTGACCTGAGGGAAACTTTACTCTGACCTGAGAGAGACTTTACTCTGAAGCGAGTGACTTTACTCTGACCTGAGATACTTTACTCTGACCTGAGGGAAAATTTACTCTGACCTGAGGGAGACTTTACTCTGACCTGAGGGAAACATTACTCTGACCTGAGGGAGACTTTACTCTGAACTGAGGGAGACTTTACTCTAACCTAAGAGAGACTTTACTCTGACCTGAGGGTGACTTTACTCTGACCTGCGGGAAACTTTGCTCTGACCAAAGGGAGACTTTACTCTGACCTGAGGGAGACTTTACTCTGACCTGAGAGAGACTTTACTCTGACCTGAGGGAGACTTTACTCTGACCTAAGAGCGACTTTACTCTGACCTGAGGGAGACTTTACTCTGACCTGTGGGAAACTTTACTCTGACTTAAGGGAGACTTTACTCTGACCTGAGGGAGTCTTTACTCTGACCTAAGGGAGACTTTACTCAGACCTAAGGGAAACTTTACTCTGAACTGAGGGAGACTTTACACTGACCTGAGAGAGAGTTTACTCTGACCTGAGGGAAACTTTGCTCTGAACTGAGGGAGACTTTACTCTGACCTAAGGGAGACTTTACTCTGACCTAAGGGAAACTTTACTCTGAACTGAGGGACTTTACATTGACGTGTGGGAGACTTTATTCTGACCTGAGAGTGAATTTACTCTGACCTGAGAGAGTCTTTACTCTGACGCGAGTGACTTTACTCTGACCTGAGAGAGACTTTACTCTGACCTGAGGGAGACTTTACTCTGACCTGAGGGAGACTTTCCTCTGACCTGAGGGAGACTTTACTCTGACCTGAGGGAGACTTTACTCTGACCTGAGGGAGACTTTCCTCTGACCTGAGGGAGACTTTACTCTGACCTGAGGGAAACTTTACTCTGACCTGAGGGAGACTTTACTCTGACCTGACAGAGAATTTACTCTGACCTGAGGGAGACTTTACTCTGACCTGAGAGAGACTTTACTCTGACCTGAGAGAGACTTTATCTGACCTGAGAGGCATTACTCTGATCTGAGGGAGACTTTACTCTGACCTGAGGGAGACTTTACTCTGTCCTGAGGGAGACATTACTCTGACCTGAGAGAGACTTTACTCTGACCTGAGAGACACTTTACTCTGACCTGAGGGGGACTTTACTCTGACCTGAGGGAGACTTTACTCTGACCTGAGGAAGACTTTACTCTGACCTGAGGGAGACTTTACTCTCACCTGAGGGAACTTTCACTCTGACCTGAGAGACACTTTACTCTGACCTGAGAGAGAATTTACTCTGACCTGAGAGAGACTTTACTCTGACCTGAGAGGCATTACTCTCACCTGAGAGAAACTTTACTCTGACCTGAGAGACACTTTACTCTGACCTGAGGGGGAAGTTACTCTGACCTGAGGGAGACTTTACACTGACCTAAGGAAGACTTTACTCTGACCTGAGAGACACTTTACTCTGACCTGAGGGGGACTTTAGTCTGACCTGAGGGAGACTTTACTCTGACCTGAGGGAGACTTTACTCTGACTGAGAGAAACATTACTCTGACGCGAGTGACGTCACTCTGACCTGAGAGACTTTACTCTGACCTGAGGGAAACTTTACTCTGACCTGAGGGAAACTTTACTCTGACCTGAGGGAGACTTTACTCTGACCTGCTGGACACTTTACTCCGACCAGAGGGAATATTTACTCTGACCTGAGAGCCTTTACTCTGACCTGAGAGAGACTTTACTCTGACCTGAGGGAGACTTTACTCTGACCAGAGGGAAACTTCACTCTCACCTGAGGGAAGCTTTACTCTGACCTGAGCGACTTTACTCTGACCTGAGTGAGACTTTACTCTCACCTGAGGGAGACATTACTCTGACCTGAGTGAGACTTTACTCTGACCTGCGGGCGACCTTACTCTGACCAGAGAGAGACTTTATTGTGACCTGAGGGAGACTTTACTCTGACCTGAGGGAGACTTTACTCTGACCTGAGTGAGACTTTACTCTGACCTGAGGGAGACATTACTCTGACCTGAGGGAGACTTTCCTCAGACCTGAGGGAGACTTTACTCTGACCTGAGAGAGAATTTACTCTGACCTGCAAGAGACTTTACTCTGACCTGAGGGAGACTTTACTCTGACCTGAGAGAGACTTTACTCTGACCTGAGAGAGACTTTATCTGACCTGAGAGGCTTTACTCTGATCTGAGGGAGACTTTACTCTGACCTGAGGGAGACTTTACTCTGACCTGAGGGAGACATTACTCTGACCTGAGAGATACTTTACTCTGACCTGAGAGACACTTTACTCTGACCTGAGGGGGACTTTACTCTGACCTGAGGGAGACTTTACTCTGACCTGAGGAAGACTTTACTCTGACCTGAGGGAGACTTTACTCTCACCTGAGGGAACTTTCACTCTGACCTGAGAGACACTTTAATCTGATCTGAGAGAGAATTTACTCTGACCTGAGAGAGACTTTACTCTGACCTGAGAGGCGTTACTCTCACCTGAGAGAAACTTTACTCTGACCTGAGAGACACTTTACTCTGACCTGAGGGGGAAGTTACTCTGACCTGATGGAGACTTTACACTGACCTAAGGAAGACTTTACTCTGACCTGAGAGACACTTTACTCTGACCTGAGGGGGACTTTAGTCTGACCTGAGGGAGACTTTACTCTGACCTGAGGGAGACTTTGCTCTGACCTGAGAGAATCATTACTCTGACGCGAGTGACTTCACTCTGACCTGAGAGACTTTGCTCTGACCTGAGGGAAACTTTACTGTGACCTGAGGGAGACTTTACTCTGAACTGAGGGAGACTTTACTCTGACCTAAGAGATACTTTACTCTGTCCTGAGGGAGACTTTTATCTGACCTGAGAGAGACTTTACTCTGACCTGCGGGACACTTTACTCCGACCAGAGGGAAGCTTTACTCTGACCTGAGAGCCTTTACTCTGACCTGAGAGAGACTTTACTCTGACCTGAGGGAGACTTTACTCTGACCAGAGGTAAACTTCACTCTCACGTGAGGGAAGCTTTACTCTGACCTGAGAGACTTTACTCTGACCTGAGTGAGACTTTACTCTCACCTGAGGGAGACATTACTCTGACCTGAGCGAGACTTTACTCTGACCTGCGGGCGACCTTACTCTGACCTGAGAGAGACTTTACTGTGACCTGAGGGAGACTTTACTCTGACCTGAGGGAGACTTTACTCTGACCTGAGGGAGACTTTACTCTGACCTGAGAGAGACTTTACTCTGACCTGAGGGAGACTTTACGCTGACCTGAGGGAAACTTTACTCTGACCTGAGGGAAACTTTACTCTGACCTGAGAGACATTACTCTGACCTGAGAGAGACTTTACTCTGACCTGCAAGAGACTTTACTCTAGCCAGAGACAAACTTTACTCTGACCTGAGGGACATTACTCTGACCTGAGAGAGACTTTACTCTCACCTGGAAACTTTACTCTGACCTGGGGGGACTTTACTCTGACCTGAGAGAGACTTTACTCTGACCTGCAAGAGACTTTACTCTAGCCTGAGACAAACTTTGCTCTGACGTGAGAGACTTTACTCTGACCTGCGAGAGACTTTACTCTGACCTGAGGGAGACTTTACTCTGACCTGAGAGAGACTTAACTCTGACCTGAGAGAGGCTTTATCTGAGCTGAGAGGCTTTAATCTGAACTGAGGGAGACTTTACTCTGACCTGAGGGAGACTTTACTCTGACCTGAGAGAGACTTTACTCTGACCTGAGAGGCTTTACTCTGACCTGAGAGAAACTTTACTCTGAACTGAGGGGGACTTTACACTGACCTGAGGAAGACCTTACTCTGACCTGAGAGAGACTTTACTTTGACCTGAGGGTACCTTTACTCTGATCTGAGGGAGGCTTTACTCTGAGCTGAGAGAGACTTTACTCTGACCTGAGAGAGACTTCACTCTGACCTGAGGGAGACTTTACTCTGACCTGAGGGAAACTTTACTCTGAGCTGAGAGAAACTTTACTCTGACCTGAGAGAAACTTTACTCTGACCTGAGAGACACTTTACTCTGAACTGAGGGGGACTTTACACTGACCTGAGGGAGACTTTACTCTTAGCTGAGAGAAACTTTACTCTGACCTGAGAGAGACTTCACTCTGACCTGAGGGAGACTTTACTCTTAGCTGAGAGAAACTTTACTCTGAGCTGAGAGAAACTTTACTCTGACCTGAGAGAAACTTTACTCTGACCTGAGAGAGACTTCACTCTGACCTGAGGGAGACTTTACACTTAGCTGAGAGAAACTTTACTCTGACCTGAGAGAGACTTTACTCTGACCTGAGGGTGACTTTACTCTGCTCAGAGGGAGACTTTGCTCTGAGCTGAGAGAAACTTTACTCTGACCTGAGAGAAACTTTACTCTGACCTGAGAGAGACTTCACTCTGACCTGAGGGAGACTTTACTCTTAGCTGAGAGAAACTTTACTCTGACCTGAGAGAGACTTTACTCTGACCTGAGGGTGACTTTACTCTGATCAGAGGGAGACTTTGCTCTGAGCTGAGAGAAACTTTACTCTGACCTGAGGGAGACTTTACTCTGACCTGAGAGGCTTTACTCTGACCTGAGAGAGACTTTACTCTGACCTGAGGGAGACTTTACTCTGACCTGAGGGAGACTTTACTCTGACCTGAGGGAGACTATACTCTGATCTGAGGGAGACTTTACTCTGACCTGAGAGAGACTTTACTCTGACCTGAGGGAGACTTTACTCTGAGCTGAGAGAAAATTTACTCTGACTGAGGGAAACATTAATCTGACCTGAGGGAAACTTTACTCTGAAATGAGGAAGACTTTACTCTGACCTGAGGGAGTCTTTATTCTGACTTGGGGAGGCTTTACTCTGACCCGAGTGACTTTACTCTGACCTGAGAGAGACTTTATTCTGACTTGGGGAGACTTTACTCTGACCCGAGTGACTTTAATCTGACTTGAGAGAGAATTTACTCTGAGCTGAGACACTTTACTCTGACCTGAGGGAAAATTTACTCTGACCTGAGGGAGACTTTACTCTGACCTGAGGGAAACATTACTCTGACCTGAGGGAGACTTTACTCTGAACTGAGGGAGACTTTACTCGAACCTAAGAGTGACATTACTCTGACCTGAGGGAGACTTTACTCTGACCTGCAGGAAACTTTACTCTGACCTAAGGGAGACTTTACTCTGAACTGAGGGAGACTTTACTCTGACCTCAGAGAGACTTTACTCTGACCTGAGGGAGACTTTACTCTGACCTAAGAGAGACTTTACTCTGACCTGAGGGAGACTTTACTCTGACCTGTGGGAAACTTTACTCTGACTTAAGGGAGACTTTACTCTGACCTGAGGGAGTCTTTACTCTGACCTCAGGGAGACTTTACTCTGACCTAAGGGAAACTTTACTCTGAACTGAGGGAGACTTTACACTGACCTGAGAGAGAGTTTACTCTGACCTGAGGGAAACTTTACTCTGAACTGAGGGAGACTTTACTCTGACCTAAGGGAGACTTTACTCTGACCTACGGGAAACTTTACTCTGAACGGAGGGAAACTTTACTCTGACCTGAGGGAGATTTTACTCTGACCTGAGAGAGACTTTTATTCTGACCCGAGAGAGACTTTACTCTGACCTGAGGGAAATTTTACTCTGACCTGAGAGGCTTTACACTGACCTGAGAGAAACTTTACTCTGACCTGAGAGACACTTTAGTCTGACCTGAGGGGGACTTTACTCTGACCTGAGGAAGACCTTACTCTGACCTGAGAGAGACTTTACTTTGACCTGAGGGAGACTTTACTCTGATCTGAGGGAGACTTTACTCTGAGCTGAGAGAGACTTTACTCTGACGTGAGAGAGACTTTACTCTGACCTGAGGGGGACTTTACTCTGACCTGAGGGAAACTTTATTCTGAGCTGAGAGTAACTTTACTCTGACCTGAGAGAGACTTTACTCTGACCTGAGGGAGACTTTACTCTGAGCTGAGAGAAACCTTACTCTGACCTGAGAGAGACTTTACACTGACCTGAGGGAGACTTTACTCTGATCAGAGGGAGACTTTGCCCTGAGCTGAGAGAAACTTTACTCTGACCTGAGGGAAACTTTACTCTGACCTGAGAGGCTTTACTCTGACCTGAGAGAGACTTTACTCTGACCTGAGGGAGACTTTACTCTGACCTGAGGGAGAGTTTACGCTGATCTGAGGGAGACTTCACTCTGGCCTGAGAGATACTTTACTCTGACCTGAGGGAGACTTTACTCTGAGCTGAGAGAAAATTTACTCTGACTGAGGGAAACATTACTCTTACCTGAGGGAAACTTTACTCTGACCTGAGGGAGACTTTACTCTGACCTGAGGGAGACTTTATTCTGACTTGGGGAGACTTTACTCTGACCCGAGTGACTTTACTCTGACCTAGGAGAGACTTTATTCTGACTTGGGGTGACTTTACTCTGACCCGAGTGACTTTAATCTGACCTGAGAGAGACTTTACTCTGAGCTGAGAGACTTTACTCTGACCTGAAAGAGACTTTACTCTGACCTGAGGGAAACTTTACTCTGACCTGAGAGACTTTACACTGACGTGAGGGAGACTTTACTCTGACTTGAGAGTGACTTTACTCTGACCTGAGAGAAACTTTACTCTGACCTGATAGAGACTTTACTCTGACCTGAGGGAAACTTTAATCTGACTTGAGAGAGACTTTACTCTGACCTGAGGGAGACTTTACTCTGACCTGAGAGAGACTATACTCTGACCTGAGGGAGACTTTATTCTGACTTGGGGAGACTTTACTCTGACCCGAGTGACTTTACTCTGACCTGAGAGAGACTTTATTCTGACTTGGGGAGACTTTACTCTGACCCGAGTGACTTTAATCTGACCTGAGAGAGACTTTACTCTGAGCTGAGAGACTTTACTCTGACCTGAGGGAGACTTTACTCTGACCTGAGGGAAACATTACGCTGACCTGAGGGAGACTTTACTCTGAACTGAGGGAGACTTTACTCTAACCTAAGAGAGACTTTACTCTGACCTGAGGGAGACTTTACTCTGACCTGCGGGAAACTTTACTCTGACCTAAGGGAGACTTTACTCTGACCTGAGGGAAACATTACTCTGACCTGAGGGAGACTTTACTCTGAACTGAGGGAGACTTTACTCTAACCTAAGAGAGACTTTACTCTGACCTGAGGGAGACTTTACTCTGACCTGAGGGAAACATTACTCTGACCTGAGGGAGACTTTACTCTGAACTGAGGGAGGCTTTACTCTAACCTAAGAGAGACTTTACTCTGACCTGAGGGAGACTTTACTCTGACCTGCGGGAAACTTTACTCTGACCTAAGGGAGACTTTACTCTGACCTGAGGGAGACTTTACTCTGACCTGAGAGAGACTTTACTCTGACCTGAGGGAGACTTTACTCTGACCTGAGAGAGACTTTACTCTGACCTGAGGGAGACTTTACTCTGACCTAAGAGAGACTTTACTCTGACCTGAGGGAGACTTTACTCTGACCTGTGGGAAACTTTACTCTGACTTAAGGGAGACTTTACTCTGACCTGAGGGAGTCTTTACTCTGACCTAAGGGAGACTTTACTCGGACCTAAGGGAAACTTTACTCTGAACTGAGGGAGACTTTACACTGACCTGAGAGAGAGTTTACTCTGACCTGAGGGAGATTTTACTCTGACCTGAGAGAGACTTTATTCTGACCTGAGAGAGACTTTACTTTGACCTGAGGGAAACTTTACTCTGACCTGAGAGACTTTACACTGACGTGTGGGAGACTTTATTCTGACCTGAGAGTGAATTTACTCTGACCTGAGAGAGTCTTTACTCTGACGCGAGTGACTTTACTCTGACCTGAGAGAGACTTTACTCTGACCTGAGGGAGACTTTACTCTGTCCTGAGGGAAACATTACTCTGACCTGAGGGAGACTTTACTCTGAACTGAGGGAGACTTTACTCTAACCTAAGAGAGACTTTACTCTCACCTGAGGGAGACTTTACTCTGACCTGTGGGAAACTTTACTCTGACCTAAGGGAGACTTTACTCTGACCTGAGGGAGACTTTACTCTGACCTGAGAGAGACTTTACTCTGACCTGAGGGAGACTTTACGCTGACCTGAGGGAAACTTTACTCTGACCTGAGGGAAACTTTACTCTGACCTGAGAGACATTACTCTGACCTGAGAGAGACTTTACTCTCACCTGGAAACTTTACTCTGACCTGAGGGAGACTTTACTCTGACCTGAGAGAGAATTTACTCTGACCTGCAAGAGACTTTACTCCAGCCTGAGACAAACTTTGCTCTGACGTGAGAGACTTTACTCTGACCTGAGAGAGACTTAACTCTGACCTGAGAGAGACTTTATCTGACCTGAGAGGATTTAATCTGAACTGAGGGAGACTTTACTCTGACCTGAGGGAGACTTTACTCTGACCTGAGAGAGACTTTACTCTGACCTGAGAGAGACTTTACTCTGACCTGAGAGGCTTTACTCTGACCTGAGAGAAACTTTACTCTGACCTGAGAGGCACTTTACTCTGAACTGAGGGGAACTTTACACTTACCTGAGAGAGACTTTACTCTGACCTGAGGGAGACTTTCCTCTGATCAGAGGGAGACTTTGCTCTGAGCTGAGAGAAAGTTTACTCTGACCTGAGGGAGACTTTAATCTGACCTGAGAGGCTTTACTCTGACCTGAGAGAGACTTTACTCTGACCTGAGGGAGACTTTACTCTGACCTGAGGGAGACTTTACTCTGACCTGAGGGAGACTATACTCTGATCTGAGGGAGACTTTACTCTGACCTGAGAGAGACTTTACTCTGACCTGAGGGAGACTTTACTCTGAGCTGAGAGAAAATTTACTCTGACTGAGGGAAACATTAATCTGACCTGAGGGAACCTTTACTCTGAAATGAGGAAGACTTTACTCTGACCTGGGGGAGACTTTATTCTGACTTGGGGAGACTTTACTCTGACCCGAGTGACTTTACTCTGACCTGAGAGAGACTTTATTCTGAGCTGAGAGACTTTACTCTGACCTGAGAGAGACTTTACTCTGACCTGAGGGAGACTTTACTCTGACCTGAGAGAGACTATACTCTGACCTGAGGGAGACTTTATTCTGACTTGGGGAGACTTTACTCTGACCCGAGTGACTTTACTCTGACCTGAGAGAGACTTTATTCTGACTTGGGGAGACTTTACTCTGACCCGAGTGACTTTAATCTGACCTGAGAGAGACTTTACTCTGAGCTGAGAGTCTTTACTCTGACCTGAGGGAGACTTTACTCTGACCTGAGGGAAACATTACTCTGACCTGAGGGAGACTTTACTCTGAACTGAGGGAGACTTTACTCTAACCTAAGAGAGACTTTACTCTGACCTGAGGGAGACTTTACTCTGACCTGCGGGAAACTTTACTCTGACCTAAGGGAGACTTTACTTTGACCTGAGGGAAACATTACTCTGACCTGAGTGAGACTTTACTCTGAACTGAGGGAGACTTTACTCTAACCTAAGAGAGACTTTACTCTGACCTGAGGGAGACTTTACTCTGACCTGAGGGAAACATTACTCTGACCTGAGGGAGACTTTACTCTGAACTGAGGGAGGCTTTACTCTAACCTAAGAGAGACTTTACTCTGACCTGAGGGAGACTTTACTCTGACCTGCGGGATACTTTACTCTGACCTAAGGGAGACTTTACTCTGACCTGAGGGAGACTTTACTCTGACCTGAGAGAGACTTTACTCTGACCTGAGGGAGACTTTACTCTGACCTGAGAGAGATTTTACTCTGACCTGAGGGAGACTTTACTCTGACCTAAGAGAGACTTTACTCTGACCTGAGGGAGACTTTACTCTGACCTGTGGGAAACTTTACTCTGACTTAAGGGAGACTTTACTCTGACCTGAGGGAGTCTTTACTCTGACCTAAGGGAAACTTTACTCTGACCTAAGGGAAACTTTACTCTGAACTGAGGGAGACTTACACTGACCTGAGAGAGAGTTTACTCTGACCTGAGGGAAACTTTACTCTGAACTGAGGGAGACTTTACTCTGACCTAAGGGAGACTTTACTCTGACCTAAGGGAAACTTTACTCTGAACTGAGGGAAACTTTACTCTGACCTGAGGGAGATTTTACTCTGACCAGAGAGAGACTTTATTCTGACCTGAGAGAGACTTTACTCTGACCTGAGGGAAACTTTACTCTGCTCTGAGAGACTTTACACTGACGTGTGGGAGACTTTATTCTGACCTGAGAGTGAATTTACTCTGACCTGAGAGAGTCTTTACTCTGACGCGAGTGACTTTACTCTGACCTGAGAGAGACTTTACTCTGACCTGAGGGAGACTTTACTCTGACCTGAGGGAGACTATACTCTGACCTGAGGGAGACTTTATTCTGACTTGGGGAGACTTTACTCTGACTCGAGAGACTTTACTCTGAACTGAGAGAGACTTTATTCTGACTTGGGGAGACTTTACTCTGACCCGAGTGACTTTAATCTGACCTGAGAGAGACTTTACTCTGAGCTGAGAGACTTTACTCTGACCTGAAAGAGACTTTACTCTGAAGCGAGTGACTTTACTCTGAGCTGAGAGACTTTACTCTGACCTGAGGGAAAATTTACTCTGACCTGAGGGAGACTTTGCTCTGACCTGAGGGAAACATTACTCTGACCTGAGGGAAACTTTACTCTGACCTGAGAGAGACTTTACTCTGAAGCGAGTGACTTTACTCTGAGCTGAGTGACTTTATTCTGACCTGAGGGAAAATTTACTCTGACCTGAGGGAGACTTTACTCTGACCTGAGGGAAACATTACTCTGACCTGAGGGAGACTTTACTCTGAACTGAGGGAGACTTTACTCTAACCTAAGAGAGACTTTACTCTGACCTGAGGGAGACTTTACTCTGACCTGCGGGAAACTTTACTCTGACCTAAGGGAGACTTTACTCTGACCTGAGGGAAACATTACTCTGACCTGAGGGAGACTTTACTCTGATCTGAGGGAGACTTTACTCTGACCTGAGGGAAACTTTACTCTGGCCTGAGAGACTTTACACTGACGTGTGGGAGACTTTATTCTGACCTGAGAGTGAATTTACTCTGACCTGAGAGACTCTTTACTCTGATGCGAGTGACTTTACTCTAACCTGAGAGAGACTTTACTCTGACCTGAGGGAGACTTTACTCTGACCTGAGGGAGACTATACTCTGATCTGAGGGAGACTTTACTCTGACCTGGGAGAAACTTTACTCTGACCTGAGGGAGACTTTACTCTGAGCTGAGAGAAAATTTACTCTGACTGAGGGAAACATTACTCTGACCTGAGGGAAACTTTACTCTGATCTGAGGGAGACTTTACTCTGACCTGAGGGAGACTTTATTCTGACTTGGGGAGACTTTACTCTGACCCGAGTGACTTTACTCTGACCTGAGAGAGACTTTATTCTGACTTGGGGAGACTTTACACTGATCCGAGTGACTTAATCTGACCTGAGAGAGACTTTACTCTGAGCTGAGAGACTTTACTCTGACCTGAAAGAGACTTTACTCTGACGTGAGGGAAACTTTACTCTGACCTGAGAGACTTTACACTGACGTGAGGGAGACTTTACTCTGACTTGAGACTGACTTTACTCTGACCTGAGAGAAACTTTACTCTGACCTGATAGAGACTTTACTCTGACCTAATAGACTTTACTCTGACCTGAGGGAAACTTTACTCTGACCTGAGAGAGACTTTACTCTGAACCGAGTGACTTTACTCTGACCTGAGAAACTTTACTCTGACCTGAGGGAAAATTTACTCTGACCTGAGGGAGACTTTACTCTGAACTGAGGGAGACTTTACTCTCACCTAAGAGAGACTTTACTCTGACCTGAGGGAGACTTTACTCTGACCTGCGGGAAACTTTACTCTGACCTAAGGGAGACTTTACTCTGACCTGAGGGAGACTTTACTCTGACCTGAGAGAGACTTTACTCTGACCTGAGGGAGACTTTACTCTGACCTAAGAGAGTCTTTACTCTGACCTGAGGGAGACTTTACTCTGACCTGAGAGAGAATTTACTCTGACCTGAGAGAGACTTTACTCTGAACTGAGGGAGACTTTAAACTGACTTGAGGGAGACTTTACTCTGACGTGAGAGATTTTACTCTGACCTGAGGGAAACTTTACTCTGACCTGAGAGACTTTACTCT
This sequence comes from Somniosus microcephalus, assembly GCF_052327205.1. Lineage (NCBI taxonomy): Eukaryota > Metazoa > Chordata > Chondrichthyes > Squaliformes > Somniosidae > Somniosus > Somniosus microcephalus. The sequence continues at coordinate 51,412,015 of NC_140999.1, read as the reverse complement.
GACCTGAGAGGGACTTTACTCTGACCTGAGAGAGACTTTACTCTGACCTGAGAGATTTTACTCTGACCTGAGGGAGACTTTACTCTGACCTCAGACACTTTACTCTGACCTGAGGGAGACCTTACTCTGACTGGAGGGAGACTTTACTCTGACCTGCAGGAAGCATTACTCTGTCCTGAGGGAAAATTTACTCTGACCTGAGGGAGACTTTACTCTGACCTGAGAGAGACTTTACTCTGACCTGAGACACATTAATCTGACCTGAGGGAGACTGTACTCTGACTTGAGGGAGACTTTACTCTGGCCTGAGGGAGACTTTACTCTGACCTGAGAGATACTTTACTCTGACCCGAGTGACTTTACTCTGCACTGAGAGGCTTTACTCTGTCCTGAGAGAGACTTTACTCTGATCTGAGGGAGACTTTACTCTGACCTGAGAGAGGATTTACTCTGACCTGAGAGAGTCTTTACTCTGACCTGAGAGAGACTGTACTCTGACCTGAAAGATTTTACTCTGACCTGAGGTAAACTTTACTCTGACCTGAGGGAGACTTTAAACTGACTTGAGGGAGACTTTACTCTGACGTGAGAGATTTTACTCTGACCTGAGGGAAACTTTACTCTGACCTGAGAGACTTTACTCTGACCTGAGAGGGCCTTTACTCTGACTTGAGAGAGACTTTACTCTGACCTGAGAGATTTTACTCTGACCTGAGGGAGACTTTACTCTGACTTGAGGGAGACTTTACTCTGACCTGAGGGAATCTTTACTCTGACCTCAGACACTTTACTCTAACCTGAGGGAGACTTTACTCTGACCTGAGACACTTTACTCTGACCTGAGGGAGACCTTACTCTGACTGGAGGGAGACTTTACTCTGACCTGCAGGAAACATTACTCTGTCCTGAGGGAAAATTTACTCTGACCTGAGGGAGACTTTACTCTGTCCTGAGGGAAAATTTACTCTGACCTCAGGGAGACTTTACTCTGACCTGAGAGAGACTTTACTCTGACCTGAGACACTTTAATCTGACCTGAGGGAGACTGTACTCTGACTTGAAGGAGACTTTACTCTGGCCTGAGGGAGACTTTACTCTGACCTGAGAGAGAATTTACTCTGACCTGAGAGAGTCTTTACTCTGACCTGAGGGAGACGTTACTCTGGCCTGAGAGAGAATTTGCTCTGACCTGAGAGAGACTTTACTCTGACCTGAGAGAGAATTTACTCTGACCTGAGAGAGACTTTACTCTGACCTGAGAGAGAGTTTACTTTGATCTGAGGGAAACTTTACTCTGACCTGAGAGATTTTAATCTGACCTGAGGGAGAATTTACTCTGACCTGAGAGAGACTTTACTCTGACCTGAGGGAGACTTTACTCTGACCTGAGAGAGAATTTACTCTGACCTGAGAGAGACTTTACTCTGACCTGAGAGAGACTTTACTCTGACCTGAGAGAGAGTTTACTTTGATCTGAGGGAAACTTTACTCTGACCTGAAAGATTTTAATCTGACCTGAGGGAGAATTTACTCTGACCTAAAAGAAACTTTACTCTGACCTGAGAGAGACGTTACTCTGACCTGAGAGAGACTTTACTCTGACCTGAGAGAAACTTTACTCTGTCCTGAGGGGGACGTTACTCTGACCTAAGGGAGACTTTACTCTGACCTGAGGGATACTTTACTCCGACCTGGGAGAATTTACTCTGACCTGAGGGAGACTTTACTCTGACCTGAGAGAGTCGTGACTCTGAACTGAGGAAATCATTACTCTGACCTGAGAGGGGCTTTCCTCTGACCTGAGAGAGACTTTACTCTTACCTGAAGGATACCTTACTCTGACCTGAGAGAGACTTTACTCTGACCTGAGAGAGACTTTACACTCATCTGAGGGACACTTGACTCTGACCTGAGAGACTTTACTCTGACCTGAGGGAGACTTTACTCTGACCTGAGAAAGACTTTACTCGAACCTGAGAGAGACTTTACTCTGACCTGAGAGACTTTACACTGACCTGAGAGACTTTACACTGATCTGAGGGAAACTTTATTCTGACCTGAGAGACTTTACTCTGACCTGAATGAGACTTTACTCTGACCTGCGAGACACTTTACTCTGACCTGGGAGAGTCTTTACTCTGACCTGAGGGAAACTTTACTCTGACCAGAGGGACTTTACTCTGACCTGAGAGAGACTTTACTCTGACCTGAGAGATTTTACTCTGATTTAAGGGAAACTTTACTCTGACCTGAGAGACTTTACTCTGACCTGAGGGAATCTTTACTCTGACCTCAGACACTTTACTCTGACCTGAGGGAGACTTTACTCTGACCTGAGACACTTTAATCTGACCTGAGGGAGACTTTACTCTGACCTGAGAGAGGCTTTACTCTGACCTGAGAGAGAGTTTACTCTGACCTGAGAGAGACTTTACTCTGACCTGAGAGAGATTTTACTCTGACCTGAGAGAGACTTTACTCTGACCTGAGAGGCTTTATTCTGACCTGAGAGAGACTTTACTCTGACCTGAGAGAGACTTTACTCTGACCTGAGAGAGACTTTACTCTGACCTGAGGGAGACTTTACTCTGATCTGAGAGACTTTACTCTGACCTGAGAGAGAGTTTACTCTGACCTGAGAGAGTGTTTACTCTGACCTGAGAGAGACTTTACTCTGATCTGAGAGACTTTACTCTGACCTGAGAGAGAGTTTACTCTGACCTGAGAGAGTGTTTACTCTGACCTGAGAGAGACTTTACTCTGAACTGAGGGAGACTTTGCTCTGACCTGAGAGAGTCTTTACTCTAACCTGAGGGAAACATTACTCTGACTTGAGGGAGACTTTACTCTGACCTGAGAGATTTTACTCTGACCTGAGAGAGACTTTACTCTGAACTGAGGGAGACTTTGCTCTGACCTGAGAGACTTTATTCTGACCTGAGAATCTTTACTCTGACCTGAGGGAAACTTTACTCTGACCTGAGGGAGAATTTACTCTGACCTAAGACACTTTACTCTGACCTGAGTGGGACTTTACTCTGACCAGAGGGAGACTTTACTCTTACCTGAGAGTCTTTTCTCTGACCTGAGAGACTTTACTCTGACCTGAGAGAGACTTTACTCTGAACTGAGGGGGACTTTACTCTGACTTAAGGAGACTTTACTCTGTCCTGAGGGAAAATTTACTCTGACCTGAGCGAGACTTTACTCTGACGCGAGTGACTTTACTCTGACCTGAGGGAAACTTTACTCTGAACTGAGGGAGACTTTAATCTGACCTAAGAGAGACTTTACTCTGACCTGAGAGACTTTGCTCTGACCTGAGGGAAACTTTACGCTGACCTGAGGGAGACTTTAATCTGACGTAAGAGAGACTTTACTCTGACCTGAGAGAGACTTTACTCTGAACTGAGGGAAACTTTACTCTGACCTGAGGGAGACTTTATTCTGACCTAGGGGAGACTTTATTCTGACCTGCGAGAGACTTTACTCTGATCTGAGGGAAACTTTACTGTTACCTGAGAGTCTTTACTCTGACCTGAGAGACTTTACTCTGACCTGAGAGAGACTTTACTCTGAACTGAGGGGGAATTTACTCTGACATAAGGGAGACATTACTCTGTCCTGAGGGAAAATTTACTCTGACCTGAGCGAGACTTTACTCTGACCTGAGGGAGACATTACACTGACCTGAGGGAGACTTTACTCTGACCTGGGGGAGACTTTACTCTGACCTGAGAGTTACTTTACTCTGACATTAGAGAGAATTCACTCTGACCCGAGTGACTCTACTCTGAACTGAGAGACTTTACTCTGACCTGAGGGAAACTTTACTCTGACCTGAGAGACTTTACTCTGACCTGAGGGAGACTTTAAACTGACTTGAGGGAAACTTTACTCTGACCTGAGAGACTTTACTCTGACCTGAGGGAGACTTTAAACTGACTTGAGGGAGACTTTACTCTGACCTGAGAGATTTTACTCTGACCTAAGAGGGACTTTACTCTGACCTGAGAGAGACTTTAATCTGACCTGAGAGATTTTACTCTGACCTGAGGGAGACTTTACTCTGACTTGAGGGAGACTTTACTCTGACCTGAGGGAATCTGTACTCTGACCTCAGACACTTTACTCTGACCTGAGGGAGACTTTACTCTGACCTGCAGGAAACATGACTCTGTCCTGAGGGAAAATTTACTCTGACCTGAGGGAGACTTTACTCTGACCTGAGAGAGACTTTGCTCTGACCTGAGGGAGACCTTACTCTGACTGGAGGGAGACTTTACTCTGACCTGCAGGAAACATGACTCTGTCCTGAGGGAAAATTTACTCTGACCTGAGGGAGACTTTACTCTGACCTGAGAGAGACTTTGCTCTGACCTGAGGGAGACTGTTGTGTATGTAATATGTGTGCTACTTTGAACCTATGGACAGGACTGCACTACTTGTTGGGCGTAGTGATACGCAGTACCACTCCTGGCCATAGGGGTATAAATAGTACTGTGGGTACTGATCTCCCCTCAGTTCCCGCCTGTGGGCATGAAGTAAAGACCTACGTATAGTCCCTACCTCCAACCAGTAAAGACCTGTTTTATTGTTACTGATTAAGTCTGAGTATTAATTACTTGAACAACTCACAGATTTAACACTGGCGACGAGTCTGATTCGGACCCTGCGGCAGTCACTCCACGGCAGCTTCGTCCACAGCCAGGACGTTGCAGAGAGGTTTCCACCCTCTCCACCCCACTGGAAGACATCCTGACCTCGGAGCCTCCATCGGCGACCGTCAGCTTCTTCTCCAGCTTGGTGGTGGGTAAGCCGTTGTCTGAGCCGGGCAGCAACGCGACAGGCAGTCGACCGCGTTGGCCGCACGAACGGGGCTGGGGGAGCTGGAGGAATAGGGCGCGAGAGCCGCTTCGAGCGGGAGGCGTTTCAACAGAGCGATCGCATCTCCTGATAAGAGCCGAGAGCCGCTTCGCGATCCAGCGATCGCATCCGCTGATAAGGGCCGCACTCGGGCGATCGCGGCGAAGATAAGGGCCGCACTCGGGGGCTGAAGGGAGACGGCGTTGGGGGACGGGTGAAGACCGCCAAGCGCGGGAAAACCGCCATTTTGTGGGCGGAGGACGACGGCAAGAGCGGGAAGCCGCCATCTTGGATAGCAGTAAAAAAAAAAAATCTGAGAAATTGCAAATCTACAATGCCTAAACACGGGAATATTTGCACCTTTGATAGTGACCTCGAAGATTGGGCCATATATGTTGAAAGAGTAAAAAATTATTGTAAGGCCAATAAAATTCGTGACCAAGATAAAGCTCTAACATTATTAAATTTAATGGGTGCGAAGACATACGGGCAATTGAAACACCTGTTATCACCAGATGAACCGGCGGATAAGACGTTCGATGAGATTGTTACTGTCCTGAAAGATCATCTAAACCCCACGCCGCTGATGCTAGCGGAACGATTTAAATTTTACGACAGAAGGCAGCTACAGCATGAAAGCAATGCTGATTATTTGCTGGAATTGCGTAAATTCGCGAAATATTGCCAGTTTGGAACGGGACTGACAGAGGCACTTCGAGACAAATTTGTGTGTGGTTTATTTAAACAGGATACACAAAAGCGACTGCTCGAGGAGAATGAGCTGACGCTTGAGAAGGCGGTCACTATGGCAGCAGCATACGAAGCCGCAGCGAGAGGCACGGCAGTAATGCAGCTACGGTCACCGGAGCTCAGTGCACACAAATTGGGTGTGAGTTCTGGCAAATGTTATCGTTGTGGAAAGACAACGCATGATCAGAACCAGTGTTGGTTTAAAAACCAAGAATGTAGAACTTGTGATAGGCTTGGACATATAGCTAGAGTATGCAGGTCAGGGAAGAAGACCAGCAACAAGAAGTCACCGCAAGGAAAATACGCAAAGGTACACAAGGTGACCGAACAGGAGTCCGATTCAGACGCTAGCAGTAATGAACTGGCTAGCTTAAGCTGTAATGAACTGGCTAGCTTAAGAGTACTCAACGCTGGTAAGGGTGCAGACCTCCAGACAATTTGGGTCACTCTTCAGATAGAAGGAGTCCAAGTAAAACTGGAATTGGACACTGGATCGGCATTGACGGTCATAAATAAGAAAGATTACGGAAAGTTATTCCAACATATTCCCCCACAGGATACGGGGATTATATTGAAAACATACACGGGGCAAAGAGTGTACCCCATCGGGAAAATAGAGGTTGCAGTGGTCCACAAGGGCGAAGACAGTCAAATAATGGACTTATATGTGATATCTGAAGGAGGTTCTCCACTACTAGGACGGGAGTGGATTAGGAAAATGAATATGGACTGGCATTTCCTACAAACAATAACGAGTGAGAACTCGGTGAAGATAGTCGGCCCAGACTCTGGAACGGATGATGGTAAGCCCAACTCAGGTGCAAAAGACAAAGTTTCAGCACAGAATTCCACTGAGCAACAACAACATAGTTTAACTGTGGATTCTGAGTCTGGCAAGTCTACTGATGTGCCCATTTCTGAGGGACACCGGGCTCGAACTCAACTCCATTTCAAACGACAACAGCAATTAGAACAAATGCTTCGCCGTTGTGAGCAAGAGTTGAATGCAACGAAAGAGTTCTTTGATATGGAGTTGGAGAATCTTGAAAGACAACAGAAGCAGCTGATGGAGAAAATGGAGCAGGAGCACACAAAACGTCTGATGTCAGAGGAGTTAACGGTCAGCCAACTCCTGCATATGCTGAAGGACAGGACTCTGAAATGGGAAAAACTTGAACACGAACTTCAATATTCAAACGAAAGGGGTTCGGAGCTCTCAAAGGTTATTGGAAGAGCTGAGGTGGCAACACAGACTGAGATGACTGCAACAGAGCAGCCCTTGGATGCCAAAAGTACGCTGACTCACGTCAACATAGAACAACAGACCGCTGAAACAGCTGCTCCGGTAGAGGGATTGAATAGTCCGATCAATCAATCTCCAAAAGAAGTTGAAGTAGTAAAATCTCAAATGAGGTCATTAGTAAACGACTTGCTGAAAGCCCAGAAAAAGCTGGATGAAGAGGTACGCATGAAGAAGTCTCTTCAGGAAAGATGTCTGGACTTGGAACAAAAGCTGGCTAACGCCCAGCTGGGTATGGAGGAAATAGAAGACCCTCTCGCTGGCCTAGATCAGGACGACACCGAATATTACTATGTCCTGTCCTGCCCAACTTGTAACTTCGACTCCCACCATACAGAAATCATGGAGGAGCACCGAAAGTCTACGGAACATCGGGAGAAGGTGGCTCTACTACGGAAAAAGGAGGGAGAGAAGGAGGAACTGCGCATGCAGCTGGCAGCTGACAGTGGAGCCCAGAGAGTCTCCAAGAAGCAGAAAAGGAAAAGTCGAAACAGAAGATGACCCATCTGAACCATTATTACCTCTACCAGATCACACACGTGGTCCCTCCGAACGGAGCCAATTCAGTTCGGAAGTTCAAACTGTTAAATCCATGGAAGGACTATTGAATGAGTCACTCCAGCAACGTGAACCGACTCCACCACAGAGATTGAATCTGTGAACTGTTTTCCGCAGAGACTGAATCTGTGATCTGTTTTGACATGAAGTTATCTATGTATCTATGTTATTCTGTTATGTAAACCTGAAGTTATATATGTATATATGTTATTACGTTATGTTAAATGGGGAGATGACTGTAAAGCTAGGAAGGGAGCAATGTTGTGTATGTAATATGTGTGCTACTTTGAACCTATGGACAGGACTGCACTACTTGTTGGGCGTAGTGATACGCAGTACCACTCCTGGCCATAGGGGTATAAATAGTACTGTGGGTACTGATCTCCCCTCAGTTCCCGCCTGTGGGCATGAAGTAAAGACCTATGTATAGTCCCTACCTCCAACCAGTAAAGACCTGTTTTATTGTTACTGATTAAGTCTGAGTATTAATTACTTGAACAACTCACAGATTTAACAGAGACTTTACTCTGAACTGAGGGAGACTTTACTCTGACCTGAGAGAGACTTTACTCTGATCTGAGAGAGACTTTACTCTGACCTGAGGGTGACTTTACTCTGACCAGAGGGAAACTTTACTCTGACCTGAGAGACTTTACTCTGACCTGAGGGAGATTTTACTCTGACCAGAGGGATTCTTTACTCTGACCAGAGGGAAACATTACTCTGACCTGAGAGACTTTACTCTGACCTGAGGGAGACTTTACTCTGACCTGAGGGAGACTGTACTCTGACCTGAGGGCAACTTTACTCTGACCTAAGGGAGGCTTTACTCTGACCTGACGGAGACTTTACTCTGACCTGAGGGAGACTTTACTATGACCAGAGGGAGACTTTACTCTGACCTGAGGGAAACTTTACTCTGACCTGAGAGACATTACTCTGACCTGAGGGAGACTTTACTCTCACCTGGAAACTTTACTCTGACCTGAGGGAGACTTTACTCTGACCTGCAAGAGTCTTTACTGTGACCTGAGGGAGACTTTATTCTGACCTGAGGGAGACTTTACTCTGACCTGAGAGAGACTTTACTCTGACCTGAGAGAGACTTTACTCTGACCTGAGGGAGACTTTACTCTGACCTGAGGGAAACTTTACTCTGACCGAAGGGAAACTTTACTCTGACCTGAGAGACTTTACTCTAGACTGAGGGAAGCTTTACTCTGTCCTGAGGGAGACTTATTCTGACCTAGGGGAGACTTTACTCTGACCCGAGTGACTTTACTCTGACCTGAGAGAGACTTTACTCTGAGCTGAGAGAATTTACTCTGACCTGAAAGAGACTTTACTCTGACCTGAGGGAAACTTTACTCTGACCTGAGAGACTTTACACTGACGTGAGGGAGACTTTACTCAGACCTGAGAGTGACTTTACCCTGACCTGAGAGAAACTTTACTCTGACGCGAGTGACTTTACTCTGATCTGAGAGACTTTATTCTGACCTGAGGGAAACTTTACTCTGACCTGAGGGAAACTTTACTCTGACCTGAGGGAGACTTTACTCTGAACTGAGGGAGACTTTACTCTGACCTGAGAGAGACTTTACTCTGACCTGAGGGAGACTTTACTCTGACCTGAGAGAGACTTTACTCTGACCTGAGGGAGTCTTTACTCTGACCTGAGGGAGACTTTACTCTGACCTGACAGAGAATTTACTCTGAACTGAGGGAGACTTTACTCTGACCAGAGGGAAACTTTACTCTGACCTGAGGGAAGCTTTACTCTGACCTGAGAGACTTTACTCTGACCTGAGTGAGACTTTACTCTGACCTGAGGGAGACTTTACTCTGGCCTGAGGGAGACTTTCCTCTGACCTGAGGGAGACTTTACTCTGACCTGAGGGAAACTTTACTCTGACCTGAGGGAAACTTTACTTTGACGTGAGAGACATTACTCTGACCTGAGAGAGACTTTACTCTCACCTGGAAACTTTACTCTGACCTGAGGGAGACTTTACTCTGACCTGACAGAGACTTTACTCTGACCTGCAAGAGACTTTACTCTGACCTGAGGGAGACTTTACTCTGACCTGAGAGAGACTTTACTCTGACCTGAGAGAGACTTTATCTGACCTGAGAGGCTTTACTCTGACCTGAGGGAGACTTTGCTCTGACCTGAGGGAGACTTTACTCTGACCTGAGAGAGAATTTACTCTGACCTGAGGGAGACTTTACTCTGACCTGAGACACTTTACTCTGACCTGCGAGAGACTTTACTCTGACCTGAGAGAGAATTTACTCTGACCTGAGGGAGACTTTACTCTGACCTGAGGGAGACATTACTCTGACCTGAGAGACACTTTACTCTGACCTGAGAAGGAATTTACTCTGACCCGAGAGATACTTTACTCTGACCTGAGAGGCTTTACTCTGACCTGAGAGAAACTTTACTCTGACCTGAGAGACACTTTACTCTGACCTGAGGGGGACGTTACTCTGACCTGAGGGAGACTTTACACTGACCTGAGGAAGTCTTTACTCTGACCTGAGAGACACATTACTCTGACGCGAGTGACTTCACTCTGACCTGAGAGACTTTACTCTGACCTGAGGGAAACTTTACTCTGACCTGAGAGAGACTTTACTCTGAACTGAGGGAGACTTTACTCTGACCTAAGAGAGACTTTACTCTGACCTGAGGGAGACTTAAATCTGACCTGAGAGAGACTTTACTCTGACCTGCGGGAGACTTTACTCTGACCAGAAGGAAACTTTACTCTGACCTGAGAGTCTTTACTCTGACCTGAGAGAGACTTTACTCTGACCTGAGGGAGACTTTACTCTGACCAGAGGGAAACTTTACTCTGACCTGAGGGAAGCTTTACTCTGTCCTGAGAGACTTTACTCTGACCTGAGTGAGACTTTACTCTGACCTGAGGGAGACATTACTCTGACCTGAGCGAGACTTTACTCTGACCTGCGGGCGACCTTACTCTGACCTGAGAGAGACTTTACTCTGACCTGAGGGAGACTTTACTCTGACCTGAGGGAGACTTTACTCTGACCTGAGGGAGACATTACTCTGACCTGAGAGAGACTTTACTCTGACCTGAGGGAGACTTTACTCTGACCTGAGGGAAACTTTACTCTGACCTGAGAGACTTTACTTTGACCTGAGAGAGTCTTTACTCTGACCTGAGGGAAACTTTACTCTGACCTGAGAGAAACTTTACTCTGACCTGCGGGAGACTTTACTCTGACCTGAGAAACTTTAGTCTGACCTGAGAGAGACTTTACTCTGACCTGAGAGTCTTTACTCTCACCCGAGAGACATTACTCTGACCTGAGGGAGACTTTACTCTGACCTGAGAGAGACTTTACTCTGACCTGAGAGACTTTACACTGACCTGAGAGAGACTTTACTCTGACCTGAGAGACTTTACTCTGACCTGAGAGAGACTTTACTCTGACCCGAGTGACTTTACTCTGACCTGAGGGAAACTTTACTCTGACCTGAGAGAATCTTTACTCTGACCTGAGGGAGACTTTAGTCTGACCTGAGAGAGACTTTACTCTGTCCTGAGGGAGACTTTACTCTAACCTGAGAGAGACTTTACTCTGCCCTGAGAGAGACTTAACTCTGACCTGAGGGAGACTGTACTCTGACCTGAGGGAGACTTTAATCTGCCCTGAGAGAGACTTAACTCTGACCTGAGAGAGACTTTACTCTGACCTGAGAGACTTTACTCTGCCCTGAGAGAGACTTAACTCTGATCTGAGAGAGACTTTACTCTGACCTGAGGGAAACTTTACTCTGACCTGAGAGAGACTTTACTCTGACCTGAGAGACTTTACTCTGCCCTGAGGGAGACTTTACTCTGACCTGAGGGAGACTGTACTCTGACCTGAGGGCGACTTTACTCTGACCTAAGGGAGGCTATACTCTGACCTGACGGAGACTTTACTCTGACCTGAGGGAGACTTTACTATGACCAGAGGGAGACTTTACTCTGACCTGAGGGAAACTTTACTCTGACCTGAGAGACATTACTCTGACCTGAGGGAGACTTTACTCTCACCTGGAAACTTTACTCTGACCTGAGGGAGACTTTACTCTGAACTGCAAGAGTCTTTACTGTGACCTGAGGGAGACTTTATTCTGACCTGAGGGAGATATTACTCTGACCTGAGAGAGACTTTACTCTGACCTGAGGGAGACTTTATTCTGACCTGAGGGAGACTTTACTCTGACCTGAGAGAGACTTTACTCTGACCTGAGAGAGACTTTACTCTGACCTGAGGAAGACTTTACTCTGACCTGAGGGAAACTTTACTCTGACCGAAGGGAAACTTTACTCTGACCTGAGAGACTTTACTCTAGACTGAGGGAAGCTTTACTCTGTCCTGAGGGAGACTTATTATGACGTAGGGGAGACTTTACTCTGACCCGAGCGACTTTACTCTGACCTGAGAGAGACTTTACTCTGAGCTGAGAGAATTTACTCTGACCTGAAAGAGACTTTACTCTGACCTGAGGGAAACTTTACTCTGACCTGAGAGACTTTACACTGACGTGAGGGAGACTTTACTCAGACCTGAGAGTGACTTTACCCTGACCTGAGAGAAACTTTACTCTGACGCGAGTGACTTTACTCTGATCTGAGAGACTTTACTCTGACCTGAGGGAAACTTTACTCTGACCTGAGGGAAACTTTACTCTGACCTGAGGGAGACTTTACTCTGACCTGAGAGAGACTTTACTCTGACCTGAGGAAGACTTTACTCTGACCTGAGGGAAACTTTACTCTGACCGAAGGGAAACTTTACTCTGACCTGAGAGACTTTACTCTAGACTGAGGGAAGCTTTACTCTGTCCTGAGGGAGACTTATTCTGACCTAGGGGAGACTTTACTCTGACCCGAGTGACTTTACTCTGACCTGAGAGAGACTTTACTCTGAGCTGAGAGAATTTACTCTGACCTGAAAGAGACTTTACTCTGACCTGAGGGAAACTTTACTCTGACCTGAGAGACTTTACACTGACGTGAGGGAGACTTTACTCAGACCTGAGAGTGACTTTACCCTGACCTGAGAGAAACTTTACTCTGACGCGAGTGACTTTACTCTGATCTGAGAGACTTTACTCTGACCTGAGGGAAACTTTACTCTGACGTGAGGGAAACTTTACTCTGACCTGAGGGAGACTTTACTCTGAACTGAGGGAGACTTTACTCTGACCTGAGAGAGACTTTACTCTGACCTGAGGGAGACTTTAATCTGACCTGAGAGAAACTTTACTCTGACCTGAGGGAGTCTTTACTCTGACCTGAGGGAGACTTTACTCTGACCTGACAGAGAATTTACTCTGAACTGAGGGAGACTTTACTCTGACCAGAGGGAAACTTTACTCTGACCTGAGGGAAGCTTTACTCTGACCTGAGAGACTTTACTCTGACCTGAGTGAGACTTTAGTCTGACCTGAGGGAGACTTTACTCTGGCCTGAGGGAGACTTTCCTGTGACCTGAGGGAGACTTTACTCTGACCTGAGGGAAACTTTACTCTGACCTGAGGGAAACTTTACTTTGACGTGAGAGACATTACTCTGACCTGAGAGAGACTTTACTCTCACCTGGAAACTTTACTCTGACCTGAGGGAGACTTTACTCTGACCTGACAGAGACTTTACTCTGACCTGCAAGAGACTTTACTCTGACCTGAGGGAGACTTTACTCTGACCTGAGAGAGACTTTACTCTGACCTGAGAGAGACTTTATCTGACCTGAGAGGCTTTACTCTGACCTGAGGGAGACTTTGCTCTGACCTGAGGGAGACTTTCCTCTGACCTGAGAGAGAATTTACTCTGACCTGAGGGAGACTTTACTCTGACCTGAGACACTTTACTCTGACCTGCGAGAGACTTTACTCTGACCTGAGAGAGAATTTACTCTGACCTGAAGGAGACTTTACTCTGACCTGAGGGAGACATTACTCTGACCTGAGAGACACTTTACTCTGACCTGAGAAGGAATTTACTCTGACCCGAGAGATACTTTACTCTGACCTGAGAGGCTTTACTCTGACCTGAGAGAAACTTTACTCTGACCTGAGAGACACTTTACTCTGACCTGAGGGGGACGTTACTCTGACCTGAGGGAGACTTTACTCTGACCTGAGAGACACATTACTCTGGCGCGAGTGACTTCACTCTGACCTGAGAGACTTTACTCTGACCTGAGGGAAACTTTACTCTGACCTGAGGGACACTTTACTCTGACCTGAGGGAAACTTTACTCTGACCTGAGGGAGACTTTACTCTGAACTGAGGGAGACTTTACTCTGACCTAAGAGAGACTTTACTCTGACCTGAGGGAGACTTTAATCTGACCTGAGAGAGACTTTACTCTGACCTGCGGGAGACTTTACTCTGACCAGAGGGAAACTTTACTCTGACCTGAGAGTCTTTACTCTGACCTGAGAGAGACTTTACTCTGACCTGAGGGAGAATTTACTCTGACCAGAGGGAAACTTTACTCTGACCTGAGGGAAGCTTTACTCTGTCCTGAGAGACTTTACTCTGACCTGAGTGAGACTTTACTCTGACCTGAGGGAGACATTACTCTGACCTGAGCGAGACTTTACTCTGACCTGCGGGCGACCTTACTCTGACCTGAGGGAGACTTTACTCTGACCTGAGGGAGACATTACTCTGACCTGAGAGAGACTTTACTCTGACCTGAGGGAGACTTTACTCTGACCTGAGGGAAACTTTACTCTGACCTGAGAGACTTTACTTTGACCTGAGAGAGTCTTTACTCTGACCTGAGGGAAACTTTACTCTGACCTGAGAGAAACTTTACTCTGACCTGCGGGAGACTTTACTCTGACCTGAGAAACTTTAGTCTGACCTGAGAGAGACTTTACTCTGACCTGAGAGTCTTTACTCTGACCCGAGAGACATTACTCTGACCTGAGGGAGACTTTACTCTGACCTGAGAGAGACTTTACTCTGACCTGAGAGACTTTACACTGACCTGAGAGAGACATTACTCTGACCCGAGTGACTTTACTCTGACCTGAGGGAAACTTTACTCTGACCTGAGAGAATCTTTACTCTGACCTGAGGGAGACTTTAGTCTGACCTGAGAGAGTCTTTACTCTGTCCTGAGGGAGACTTTACTCTAACCTGAGAGAGACTTTACTCTGCCCTGAGAGAGACTTAACTCTGACCTGAGGGAGACTTTACTCTGACCTGAGGGAGACTTTAATCTGCCCTGAGAGAGACTTAACTCTGACCTGAGAGAGACTTTACTCTGATCTGAGAGACTTTACTCTGCCCTGAGAGAGACTTAACTCTGACCTGTGAGAGACTTTACTCTGACCTGAGGGAAACTTTACTCTGACCTGAGAGAGACTTTACTCTGACCTGAGAGACTTTAATCTGCCCTGAGAGAGACTTAACTCTGACCTGAGGGAGACTTTAATCTGCCCTGAGAGAGACTTAACTCTGACCTGAGAGAGACTTTACTCTGACCTGAGAGACTTTACTCTGCCCTGAGAGAGACTTAAATCTGACCTGAGAGAGACTTTACTCTGACCTGAGGGAAACTTTACTCTGACCTGAGAGAAACTTTACTGTGACCTGAGAGAGACTTTACTCTGACCTGAGAGACTTTACTCTGCCCTGAGAGAGACTTAACTCTGACCTGAGGGAGACTTTAATCTGCCCTGAGAGAGACTTAACTCTGACCTGAGAGAGACTTTACTCTGACCTGAGAGACTTTACTCTGCCCTGCGAGAGATTTAAATCTGACCTGAGAGAGACTTTACTCTGACCTGAGGGAAACTTTACTCTGACCTGAGAGAAACTTTACTCTGACCTGACAGAGACTTAACTCTGACCTGAGGGAGACTTTACTCTGACCTGAGAGAGACTTTACTCTGACCTGAGGGAGACTTTACTCTGACCTGAGGGAGACTTTACTCTGACCTAAGGGAAACTTTACTCTGACCTGAGGGAGACTTTACTCTGACCTGAGAGAGACTTTATTCTGACTTGAGAGAGACTTTACTCTGACCTGAGGGAGACTTTACTCTGACCTGAGAGAGACTTTACTCTGACCTGAGAGACTTTACTCTGACCTGAGGGAGACTTTACTCTGACCTGAGAGACTTTATTCTGACCTGAGGGAGACTTTACTTTGACCTGAGAGAGACTTTACTCTGACCTGAGAGAGACTCTACTCTGTCCTGAGGGAGACTTTACTCTGACCTAAGGGAAACGTTACTCTGACCTGACAGAGACTTTACTCTGACCTGAGGGAGACTTTACTCTGACCTGAGGGAGACTTTACTCTGACCTGAGGGAGACTTTACTCTGACCTGAGAGAGACTTTACTCTGACCTGTGGGAGACTTTAATCTGACCTAAGGGAAACTTTACTCTGACCTGAGGGAGAATTTACTCTGACCTGCGAGAGACTTTATTCTGACTTGAGAGAGACTTTACTCTGACCTGAGGGAGACTTTACTCTGACCTGAGAGAGACTTTACAGTGACCTGAGGGAAACTTTACTCTGACCTGAGGGAAACTTTACTCTGACCTGAGGGAGGCTTTACTCTGACGTGAGAGAGACTTTACTCTGACTTGAGGGAGAGTTTACTCTGACCTGTGAGAGACTTTACTCTGTCCTGAGGGAGGCTTTACTGTGACCTGAGGGAGACTTTACTCTGACCTGAGGTAGACTTTACTCTGACCTGAGGGAGACTTTACTCTGACATGAGGGAGACTTTACTCTGACCTGAGAGTCTTTCCTCTGACCTGAGAGACTTCACTCTGACCTGAGGGAGACTTTAAGCTGACCTGAGGGAGACTTTACTCTGACCTGAGGGAGACTTTACTCTGACCTGAGGGAAACTTTACTCTGACCTGAGAGACTTTACTCGGACCTGAGAGAGTCTTTACTCTGACCTGAGGGAAACTTTACTCTGACCTGAGAGAAACTTTACTCTGACCTGCGGGAGACTTTACTCTGACCTGAGAAACTTTAGTCTGACCTGAGAGAGTCTTTACTCTGACCCGAGAGACATTACTCTGACCTGAGGGAGACTTTACTCTGACCTGAGTGACTTTACTCTGACCTGAGGGAGACTTTACTCTGACCTGAGGGAGACTTTACTCTGACCTGAGCGAATCTTTACTCTGACCTGACGGAGGCTTGACTCTGACATGAGAGTCTTTACACTGACCTGAGAGAGACTTTACTCTGACCCGAGTGACTTTACTCTGACCTGAGGGAAACATTACTCTGACCTGAGAGAATCTTTACTCTGACCTGAGGGAGACTTTACTCTGACCTGAGAGAGACTTTACTCTGTCCTGAGGGAGACTTTACTCTGACCTGAGAGAGACTTTACTCTGCCCTGAGAGAGACTTAACTCTGACCTGAGGGAGACTTTACTCTGACCTGAGGGAGACTTTAATCTGCCCTGAGAGAGAATTAACTCTGACCTGAGAGAGACTTTACTCTGACCTGAGAGACTTTACTCTGCCCTGAGAGAGACTTAACTCTGACCTGAGGGAGACTTTACTCTGACCTGAGAGATAATTTACTCTGCCCTGAGAGAGACTTAACTCTGACCTGAGAGAGACTTTACTCTGACCTGAGGGAAACTTTACTCTGACCTGAGAGAGACTTTACTCTGACCTAAGGGAGACTTTACTCTGACCTGAGAGAGACTTTACTCTGACCTGAGAGAGACTTTACTCTGACCTGAGGGAGACTTTACTCTGACCTGAGAGAGACTTTACTCTGACCTGAGGGAGACTTTACTCTGACCTGAGGGAGATTTTACTCTGACCTAAGGGAAACTTTACTCTGACCTGAGGGAGACTTTACTCTGACCTGAGAGTCTTTACACTGACCTGAGAGAGACTTTACTCTGACCCGAGTGACCTTACTCTGACCTGAGGGAAACATTACTCTGACCTGAGAGAATCTTTACTCTGACCTGAGGGAGACTTTACTCTGACCTGAGAGAGACTTTACTCAGTCCTGAGGGAGACTTTACTCTGACCTGAGAGAGACTTTACTCTGCCCTGAGAGAGATTTAACTCTGACCTGAGGGAGACTTTACTCTGACCTGAGGGAGACTTTACTCTGACCTGAGAGAGACTTTACTCTGACCTGACGGAGGCTTGACTCTGACATGAGAGTCTTTACACTGACCTGAGAGAGACTTTACTCTGACCCGAGTGACTTTACTCTGACCTGAGGGAAACATTACTCTGACCTGATAGAATCTTTACTCTGACCTGAGGGAGACTTTACTCTGACCTGAGAGAGACTTTACTCTGTCCTGAGGGAGACTTTACTCTGACCTGAGAGAGACTTTACTCTGCCCTGAGAGAGACTTAACTCTGACCTGAGGGAGACTTTACTCTGACCTGAGGGAGACTTTAATCTGCCCTGAGAGAGACTTAACTCTGACCTGAGAGAGACTTTACTCTGACCTGAGAGACTTTACTCTGCCCTGAGAGAGACTTAACTCTGACCTGAGGGAGACTTTACTCTGACCTGAGAGATAATTTACTCTGCCCTGAGAGAGACTTAACTCTGACCTGAGAGAGACTTTACTCTGACCTGAGGGAAACTTTACTCTGACCTGAGAGAGACTTTACTCTGACCTAAGGGAGACTTTACTCTGACCTGAGAGAGACTTTACTCTGATCTGAGAGAGACTTTACTCTGACCTGAGGGAGACTTTACTCTGACCTGAGAGAGACTTTACTCTGACCTGAGGGAGACTTTACTCTGACCTGAGGGAGACTTTACTCTGACCTAAGGGAAACTTTACTCTGACCTGAGGGAGACTTTACTCTGACCTGAGGGAGACTTTACTCTGACCTGAGAGAGACTTTACTCTGCCCTGAGAGAGATTTAACTCTGACCTGAGCGAGACTTTACTCTGACCTGAGGGAGACTTTACTCTGACCTGAGAGAGACTTTACTCTGACCTGTGGGAAACTTTACTCTGACCTGAGAGAGACTTTACTCTGACCTAAGGGAGACTTTACCCTGACCTGAGAGAGACTTTACTCTGACCTGAGGGAGACTTTACTCTGACCTGAGAGAGACTTTACAGTGACCTGAGGGAAACTTTACTCTGACCTGAGGGAAACTTTACTCTGACCTGAGAGAGGCTTTACTCTGACGTGAGAGAGACTTTACTCTGACTTGAGGGAGAGTTTACTCTGACCTGTGAGAGACTTTACTCTGTCCTGAGGGAGGCTTTACTGTGACCTGAGGGAGACTTTACTCTGACCTGAGGTAGACTTTACTCTGACCTGAGGAAGACTTTACTCTGACATGAGGGAGACTTTACTCTGACCTGAGAGTCTTTCCTCTGACCTGAGAGACTTTACTCTGACCTGAGGGAGACTTTAATCTGACCTGAGGGAGACTTTACTCTGACCTGAGGGAGACTTTACTCTGACCTGAGGGAAACTTTACTCTGACCTGAGAGACTTTACTCGGACCTGAGAGAGTCTTTACTCTGACCTGAGGGAAACTTTACTCTGACCTGAGAGAAACTTTACTCTGACCTGCGGGAGACTTTACTCTGACCTGAGAAACATAAGTCTGACCTGAGAGAGTCTTTACTCTGACCCGAGAGACATTACTCTGACCTGAGGGAGACTTTACTCTGACCTGAGAGACTTTACTCTGACCTGAGGGAGACTTTACTCTGACCTGAGGGAGACTTTACTCTGACCTGAGCGAAACTTTACTCTGACCTGACGGAGGCTTGACTCTGACATGAGAGTCTTTACACTGACCTGAGAGAGATTTTACTCTGACCCGAGTGACTTTACTCTGACCTGAGGGAAACATTACTCTGACCTGAGAGAATCTTTACTCTGACCTGAGGGAGACTTTACTCTGACCTGAGAGAGACTTTACTCTGTCCTGAGGGAGACTTTACTCTGACCTGAGAGAGACTTTACTCTGCCCTGAGAGAGACTTAACTCTGACCTGAGGGAGACTTTACTCTGACCTGAGGGAGACTTTAATCTGCCCTGAGAGAGACTTAACTCTGACCTGAGAGAGACTTTGCTCTGACCTGAGAGACTTTACTCTGCCCTGAGAGAGACTTAACTCTGACCTGAGGGAGACTTTACTCTGACCTGAGAGATAATTTACTCTGCCCTGAGAGAGACTTAACTCTGACCTGGGAGAGACTTTACTCTGACCTGAGGGAAACTTTACTCTGACCTGAGAGAGACTTTACTCTGACCTAAGGGAGACTTTACTCTGACCTGAGAGAGACTTTACTCTGACCTGAGAGAGACTTTACTCTGACCTGAGGGAGACTTTACTCTGACCTGAGAGAGACTTTACTCTGACCTGAGGGAGACTTTACTCTGACCTGAGGGAGACTTTACTCTGACCTAAAGGAAACTTTACTCTGACCTGAGGGAGACTTTACTCTGACCTGAGAGTCTTTACACTGACCTGAGAGAGACTTTACTCTGACCCGAGTGACCTTACTCTGACCTGAGGCAAACATTACTCTGACCTGAGAGAATCTTTACTCTGACCTGAGGGAGAGTTTACTCTGACCTGAGAGAGACTTTACTCAGTCCTGAGGGAGACTTTACTTTGACCTGAGGGAGACTTTACTCTGACCTGAGAGAGACTTTACTCTGCCCTGAGAGAGATTTAACTCTGACCTGAGGGAGACTTTACTCTGACCTGAGGGAGACTTTACTCTGACCTGAGAGAGACTTTACTCTGACCTGTGGGAAACTTTACTCTGACCTGAGAGAGACTTTACTCTGACCTAAGGGAGACTTTACTCTGACCTGAGAGAGACTTTACTCTGACCTGAGAGAAACTTTACTCTGTCCTGAGGGGGACTTTACTCTGACCTGAGGGAAACTTTACTCTGACCTGGGAGACTTTACTCTGACCTGAGAGAGACTTTACTCTGACCTGACAGAGACTTTACTCTGACCTGAGGGGGACATTACTCTGACCTGAGGGAGACTTTACTCTGACCTAAGGGAAACTTTACTCTGACCTGAGGGAGACTTTACTCTGACCTGGGAGACTTTACTTTGACCTGAGGGAGACTTTACTTTGACCTGAGAGAGACTTTACTCTGACCTGAGGGAGACTTTACTCTGACCTGAGAGAGACTTTACTCTGACCTGAGAGACTTTATTCTGACCTGAGGGAGACTTTACTTTGACCTGAGAGCGACTTTACTCTGACCTGAGGGAGACTTTACTCTGACCTGAGAGAGACTTTACTCTGACCTGAGGAAGACTTTACTCTGACCTAAGGGAATCTTTACTCTGACCTGAGGGAGACTTTACTCTGACCTGAGAGAGACTTTAATCTGACCTGAGAGAGACTTTAATCTGACCTGAGAGAGACTTTACTCTGACCTGAGGGAAACTTTACTCTGCCCTGAGGGAAACTTTACTCTGACCTGAGGGATGCTTTACTCTGACCTGAGAGAGACTTTACTCTGACCTGAGGGAGACTTTACTCTGACCTGAGGGAGGCTTTACTCTGACCTGAGAGAGACTTTACTCTGACTTGCGGGAGAGTTTACTCTGACCTGTGAGAGACTTTACTCTGACCTGAGAGAGACTTTAATCTGACCTGAGAGAGACTTTAATCTGACCTGAGAGAGACTTTACTCTGACCTGAGGGAAACTTTACTCTGACCTGAGAGAGACTTTACTCTGACCTAAGGGAGACTTTACCCTGACCTGAGAGAGACTTTACTCTGACCTGAGGGAGACTTTACTCTGACCTGAGGGAGACTTTACTCTGACCTGAGAGAGACTTTACAGTGACCTGAGGGAAACTTTACTCTGACCTGAGGGAGGCTTTACTCTGATGTGAGAGAGACTTTACTCTGACTTGAGGGAGAGTTTACTCTGACCTGTGAGAGACTTTACTCTGTCCTGAGGGAGGCTTTACTGTGACCTGAGGGAGACTTTACTCTGACCTGAGGTAGACTTCACTCTGACCTGAGGGAGACTTTACTCTGACATGAGGGAGACTTTACTCTGACCTGAGAGTCTTTCCTCTGACCTGAGAGACTTTACTCTGACCTGAGGGAGACTTTAATCTGACCTGAGGGAGACTTTACTCTGACCTGAGGGAGACTTTACTCTGACCTGAGGGAAACTTTACTCTGACCTGAGAGACTTTACTCGGACCTGAGAGAGTCTTTACTCTGACCTGAGGGAAACTTTACTCTGACCTGAGAGAAACTTTACTCTGACCTGCGGGAGACTTTACTCTGACCTGAGAAACTTTAGTCTGACCTGAGAGAGTCTTTACTCTGACCCGAGAGACATTACTCTGACCTGAGGGAGACTTTACTCTGACCTGAGAGACTTTACTCTGACCTGAGGGAGACTTTACTCTGACCTGAGGGAGACTTTACTCTGACCTGAGCGAAACTTTACTCTGACCTGACGGAGGCTTGACTCTGACATGAGAGTCTTTACACTGACCTGAGAGAGACTTTACTCTGACCCGAGTGACTTTACTCTGACCTGAGGGAAACATTACTCTGACCTGATAGAATCTTTACTCTGACCTGAGGGAGACTTTACTCTGACCTGAGAGAGACTTTACTCTGTCCTGAGGGAGACTTTACTCTGACCTGAGAGAGACTTTACTCTGCCCTGAGAGAGACTTAACTCTGACCTGAGGGAGACTTTACTCTGACCTGAGGGAGACTTTAATCTGCCCTGAGAGAGACTTAACTCTGACCTGAGAGAGACTTTACTCTGACCTGAGAGACTTTACTCTGCCCTGAGAGAGACTTAACTCTGACCTGAGGGAGACTTTACTCTGACCTGAGAGATAATTTACTCTGCCCTGAGAGAGACTTAACTCTGACCTGGGAGAGACTTTACTCTGACCTGAGGGAAACTTTACTCTGACCTGAGAGAGAATTTACTCAGACCTAAGGGAGACTTTACTCTGACCTGAGAGAGACTTTACTCTGACCTGAGAGAGACTTTACTCTGACCTGAGGGAGACTTTACACTGACCTGAGAGAGACTTTACTCTGACCTGAGGGAGACTTTACTCTGACCTGAGGGAGACTTTACTCTGACCTAAGGGAAACTTTACTCTGACCTGAGGGAGACTTTACTCTGACCTGAGAGTCTTTACACTGACCTGAGAGAGACTTTACTCTGACCCGAGTGACCTTACTCTGACCTGAGGGAAACATTACTCTGACCTGAGAGAACCTTTACTCTGACCTGAGGGAGACTTTACTCTGACCTGAGAGAGACTTTACTCAGTCCTGAGGGAGACTTTACTTTGACCTGAGGGAGACTTTACTCTGACCTGAGAGAGACTTTACTCTGCCCTGAGAGAGATTTAACTCTGACCTGAGGGAGACTTTACTCTGACCTGAGGGAGACTTTACTCTGACCTGAGAGAGACTTTACTCTGACCTGTGGGAAACTTTACTCTGACCTGAGAGAGACTTTACTCTGACCTAAGGGAGACTTTACTCTGACCTGAGAGAGACTTTACTCTGACCTGAGAGAAACTTTACTCTGTCCTGAGGGGGACTTTACTCTGACCTGAGGGAAACTTTACTCTGACCTGGGAGACTTTACTCTGACCTGAGAGAGACTTTACTCTGACCTGACAGAGACTTTACTCTGACCTGAGGGAGACATTACTCTGACCTGAGGGAGACTTTACTCTGACCTAAGGGAAACTTTACTCTGACCTGAGGGAGACTTTACTCTGACCTGGGAGACTTTACTTTGACCTGAGGGAGACTTTACTTTGACCTGAGAGAGACTTTACTCTGACCTGAGGGAGACTTTACTCTGACCTGAGAGAGACTTTACTCTGACCTGAGAGACTTTATTCTGACCTGAGGGAGACTTTACTTTGACCTGAGAGAGACTTTACTCTGACCTGAGGGAGACTTTACTCTGACCTGAGAGAGACTTTACTCTGACCTGAGGAAGACTTTACTCTGACCTAAGGGAATCTTTACTCTGACCTGAGGGAGACTTTACTCTGACCTGAGAGAGACTTTAATCTGACCTGAGAGAGACTTTAATCTGACCTGAGAGAGACTTTACTCTGACCTGAGGGAAACTTTACTCTGCCCTGAGGGAAACTTTACTCTGACCTGAGGGATGCTTTACTCTGACCTGAGAGAGACTTTACTCTGACCTGAGGGAGACTTTACTCTGACCTGAGGGAGGCTTTACTCTGACCTGAGAGAGACTTTACTCTGACTTGAGGGAGAGTTTACTCTGACCTGTGAGAGACTTTACTCTGACCTGAGAGAGACTTTAATCTGACCTGAGAGAGACTTTAATCTGACCTGAGAGAGACTTTACTCTGACCTGAGGGAAACTTTACTCTGCCCTGAGGGAAACTTTACTCTGACCTGAGAGAGACTTTACTCTGACCTGAGAGACTTTATTCTGACCTGAGGGAGACTTTACTTTGACCTGAGAGAGACTTTACTCTGACCTGAGGGAGACTTTACTCTGACCTGAGGAAGACTTTACTCCGACCTAAGAGAATCTTTACTCTGACCTGAGGGAGACTTTACTCTGACCTGAGAGAGACTTTAATCTGACCTGAGAGAGACTTTAATCTGACCTGAGAGAGACTTTAATCTGACCTGAGAGAGACTTTACTCTGACCTGAGGGAAACTTTACTCTGCCCTGAGGGAAACTTTACTCTGACCTGAGAGAGACTTTACTCTGTCCTGAGGGAGACTTTACTCTGACCTGAGGGAGACTTTACTCTGACCTGAGGGAGACTTTACTCTGACCCGAGGGAGACTTTACTCTACATGAGGGAGACTTTACTCTGACCTGAGAGTCTTTACTCTGACCCGAGAGACATTACTCTGACCTGACGGAGACTTTACTCTGACCTGAGTGACTTTACTCTGACCTGAGTGAGACTTTACTCTGACCTGAGAGAGACTTTACTCTGACCTGAGGAAGACTTTACTCTGACCTAAGGGAATCTTTACTCTGACCTGAGGGAGACTTTACTCTGACCTGAGAGAGACTTTAATCTGACCTGAGAGAGACTTTAATCTGACCTGAGAGAGACTTTACTCTGACCTGAGGGAAACTTTACTCTGCCCTGAGGGAAACTTTACTCTGACCTGAGGGATGCTTTACTCTGACCTGAGAGAGACTTTACTCTGACCTGAGGGAGACTTTACTCTGACCTGAGGGAGGCTTTACTCTGACCTGAGAGAGACTTTACTCTGACTTGAGGGAGAGTTTACTCTGACCTGTGAGAGACTTTACTCTGACCTGAGAGAGACTTTAATCTGACCTGAGAGAGACTTTAATCTGACCTGAGAGAGACTTTACTCTGACCTGAGGGAAACTTTACTCTGCCCTGAGGGAAACTTTACTCTGACCTGAGAGAGACTTTACTCTGACCTGAGAGACTTTATTCTGACCTGAGGGAGACTTTACTTTGACCTGAGAGAGACTTTACTCTGACCTGAGGGAGACTTTACTCTGACCTGAGGAAGACTTTACTCCGACCTAAGAGAATCTTTACTCTGACCTGAGGGAGACTTTACTCTGACCTGAGAGAGACTTTAATCTGACCTGAGAGAGACTTTAATCTGACCTGAGAGAGACTTTAATCTGACCTGAGAGAGACTTTACTCTGACCTGAGGGAAACTTTACTCTGCCCTGAGGGAAACTTTACTCTGACCTGAGAGAGACTTTACTCTGTCCTGAGGGAGACTTTACTCTGACCTGAGGGAGACTTTACTCTGACCTGAGGGAGACTTTACTCTGACCCGAGGGAGACTTTACTCTACATGAGGGAGACTTTACTCTGACCTGAGAGTCTTTACTCTGACCCGAGAGACATTACTCTGACCTGACGGAGACTTTACTCTGACCTGAGTGACTTTACTCTGACCTGAGTGAGACTTTACTCTGACCTGAGAGTCTTTACACTGACCTGAGAGACTTTACTCTGACCTGAGGGAGACTTTACTCTGACCTGAGGGAGACTTTACTCTGACCTGAGGGAGACTATACTCTGACCTGAGGGAGACTTTACTCTGACCTGAGGGAGCTTTACTCTGACCTGAGAGACTTTACTCTGACCTGAGAGAGACTTTACTCTGACCTGAGAGAGTCTTTACTCTGACCTGAGGGAAACTTTACTCTGACCTGAGAGAAACTTTACTCTGACCCGCGGGAGACTTTACTCTGACCTGAGAGACTTTACTCTGACCTGAGAGAGACTTTACTCTGACCTGAGAGTCTTTACTCTGACCCGAGAGACATTACTCTGACCTGAGGGAGACTTTACTCTGACCTGAGAGAGACTTTACTCTGACCTGGGAGACTTTACTCTGACCTGAGGGAGACTATACTCTGACCTGAGGGAGACTTTACTCTCACCTAAGGGAGACTTTACTCTGACCTGAGAGAGACTTTACTCTGACCTGAGAGGATCTTTACTCTGTCCTGAGGGGGACTTTACTCTGACCTGAGGGAAACTGTACTCTGACCTGGGAGACTTTACTCTGACCTGAGAGAGACTTTACTCTGACCTGACAGAGACTTTACTCTGACCTGAGGGAGACATTACTCTGACCTGAGAGAGACTTTACTCTGACCTGAGGGAGACTTTACTCTGACCTGAGAGAGACTTTACTCTGACCTGAGAGACTTTATTCTGACCTGAGGGAGACTTTACTTTGACCTGAGAGAGACTTTACTCTGACCTGAGGGAGACTTTACTCTGACCTGAGGAAGACTTTACTCTGACCGAAGGGAAACTTTACTCTGACCTGAGGGAAACTTTACTCTGACCTGAGGGAAACTTTACTCTGACCTGAGGGATACTTTACTCTGACCTGAGAGAGACTTTACTCTGACCTGAGGGAGAATTTACTCTGACCTGAGGGAGGCTTTACTCTGACCTGAGAGAGACTTTACTCTGACTTGAGGGAGAGTTTACTCTGACCCGTGAGAGACTTTACTCTGTCCTGAGGGAGGCTTTACTCTGACCTGAGGGAGACTTTACTCTGACCTGAGGGAGACTTTACTCTGATCTGAGAGTCTTTACTCTGACCCGAGAGACTTTACTCTGACCTGAGGGAGACTTTACTCTGATCTGAGTGACTTTACTCTGACCTGAGAGAGACTTTACCCTGACCTGAGGAAGACTTTACTCCGACCTAAGAGAATCTTTACTCTGACCTGAGGGAGACTTTACTCTGACCTGAGAGAGACTTTAATCTGACCTGAGAGAGACTTTACTCTGACCTGAGAGAGACTTTAATCTGACCTGAGAGAGACTTTACTCTGACCTGAGGGAAACTTTACTCTGCCCTGAGGGAAACTTTACACTGACCTGAGAGAAACTTTACTCTGTCCTGAGGGAGACTTTACTCTGACCTGAGGGAGACTTTACTCTGACCTGAGGGAGACTTTACTCTGACCCGAGGGAGACTTTACTCTACATGAGGGAGACTTTACTCTGACCTGAGAGTCTTTACTCTGACCCGAGAGACATTACTCTGACCTGAGGGAGACTTTACTCTGACCTGAGTGACTTTATTCTGACCTGAGTGAGACTTTACTCTGACCTGAGAGTCTTTACTCTGACCTGAGAGACTTTACTCTGACCTGAGGGAGACTTTACTCTGACCTGAGGGAGACTTTACTCTGACCTGAGGGAGACTATACTCTGACCTGAGGGAGACTTTACTCTGACCTGAGGGAGCTTTACTCTGACCTGAGAGACTTTACTCTGACCTGAGAGAGACTTTACTATGACCTGAGAGAGTCTTTACTCTGACCTGAGGGAAACTTTACTCTGACCTGAGAGAAACTTTACTCTGACCTGCGGGAGACTTTACTCTGACCTGAGAGGCTTTACTCTGACCTGAGAGAGACTTTACTCTGACCTGAGAGTCTTTACTCTGACCTGAGAGACATTACTCTGACCTGAGGGAGACTTTACTCTGACCTGAGAGAGACTTTACTCTGACCTGGGAGACTTTACTCTGACCTGAGGGAGACTATACTCTGACCTGAGGGAGACTTTACTCTGACCTAAGGGAGACTTTACTCTGACCTGAGAGAGACTTTACTCTGACCTGAGAGAATCTTTACTCTGTCCTGAGGGGGACTTTACTCTGACCTGAGGGAAACTGTACTCTGACCTGGGAGACTTTACTCTGACCTGAGAGAGACTTTACTCTGACCTGACAGAGACTTTACTCTGACCTGAGGGAGACATTACTCTGACCTGAGAGAGACTTTACTCTGACCTGAGGGAGACTTTACTCTGACCTGAGAGAGACTTTACTCTGACCTGAGAGACTTTATTCTGACCTGAGGGAGACTTTACTTTGACCTGACAGAGACTTTACTCTGACCTGAGGGAGACTTTACTCTGACCTGAGAGAGACTTTACTCTGACCTGAGGAAGACTTTACTCTGACCTAAGGGAAACTTTACTCTGACCTGAGGGAAACTTTACTCTGACCTGAGGGAAACTTTACTCTGACCTGAGGGATACTTTACTCTGACCTGAGAGAGACTTTACTCTGACCTGAGGGAGAATTTACTCTGACCTGAGGGAGGCTTTACTCTGACCTGAGAGAGACTTTACTCTGACTTGAGGGAGAGTTTACTCTGACCCGTGAGAGACTTTACTCTGTCCTGAGGGAGGCTTTACTCTGACCTGAGGGAGACTTTACTCTGACCTGAGGGAGACTTTACTCTGATCTGAGAGTCTTTACTCTGACCCGAGAGACTTTACTCTGACCTGAGGGAGACTTTACTCTGATCTGAGTGA
Source organism: Somniosus microcephalus (assembly GCF_052327205.1). Lineage (NCBI taxonomy): Eukaryota > Metazoa > Chordata > Chondrichthyes > Squaliformes > Somniosidae > Somniosus > Somniosus microcephalus. The sequence continues at coordinate 51,383,663 of NC_140999.1, read as the reverse complement.
CTTTACTCTGACCTGAGAGAGATTTTACCCTGACCTGAGGAAGACTTTACTCCGACCTAAGAGAATCTTTACTCTGACCTGAGGGAGACTTTACTCTGACCTGAGAGAGACTTTAATCTGACCTGAGAGAGACTTTACTCTGACCTGAGAGAGACTTTAATCTGACCTGAGAGAGACTTTACTCTGACCTGAGGGAAACTTTACTCTGCCCTGAGGGAAACTTTACACTGACCTGAGAGAGACTTTACTCTGTCCTGAGGGAGACTTTACTCTGACCTGAGGGAGACTTTACTCTGACCTGAGGGAGACTTTACTCTGACCCGAGGGAGACTTTACTCTACATGAGGGAGACTTTACTCTGACCTGAGAGTCTTTACTCTGACCCGAGAGACATTACTCTGACCTGAGGGAGACTTTACTCTGACCTGAGTGACTTTACTCTGACCTGAGTGAGACTTTACTCTGACCTGAGAGTCTTTACACTGACCTGAGAGACTTTACTCTGACCTGCGGGAGACTTTACTCTGACCTGAGAGACTTTACTCTGACCTGAGAGAGACTTTACTCTGACCTGAGAGTCTTTACTCTGACCTGAGAGACATTACTCTGACCTGAGGGAGACTTTACTCTGACCTGAGAGAGACTTTACTCTGACCTGGGAGACTTTACTCTGACCTGAGGGAGACTATACTCTGACCTGAGGGAGACTTTACTCTGACCTAAGGGAGACTTTACTCTGACCTGAGAGAGACTTTACTCTGACCTGAGAGAATCTTTACTCTGTCCTGAGGGGGACTTTACTCTGACCTGAGGGAAACTGTACTCTGACCTGGGAGACTTTACTCTGACCTGAGAGAGACTTTACTCTGACCTGACAGAGACTTTACTCTGACCTGAGGGAGACATTACTCTGACCTGAGAGAGACTTTACTCTGACCTGAGGGAGACTTTACTCTGACCTGAGAGAGACTTTACTCTGACCTGAGAGACTTTATTCTGACCTGAGGGAGACTTTACTTTGACCTGACAGAGACTTTACTCTGACCTGAGGGAGACTTTACTCTGACCTGAGAGAGACTTTACTCTGACCTGAGGAAGACTTTACTCTGACCTAAGGGAAACTTTACTCTGACCTGAGGGAAACTTTACTCTGACCTGAGGGAAACTTTACTCTGACCTGAGGGATACTTTACTCTGACCTGAGAGAGACTTTACTCTGACCTGAGGGAGAATTTACTCTGACCTGAGGGAGGCTTTACTCTGACCTGAGAGAGACTTTACTCTGACTTGAGGGAGAGTTTACTCTGACCCGTGAGAGACTTTACTCTGTCCTGAGGGAGGCTTTACTCTGACCTGAGGGAGACTTTACTCTGACCTGAGGGAGACTTTACTCTGATCTGAGAGTCTTTACTCTGACCCGAGAGACTTTACTCTGACCTGAGGGAGACTTTACTCTGATCTGAGTGACTTTACTCTGACCTGAGAGAGATTTTACCCTGACCTGAGGAAGACTTTACTCCGACCTAAGAGAATCTTTACTCTGACCTGAGGGAGACTTTACTCTGACCTGAGAGAGACTTTAATCTGACCTGAGAGAGACTTTACTCTGACCTGAGAGAGACTTTAATCTGACCTGAGAGAGACTTTACTCTGACCTGAGGGAAACTTTACTCTGCCCTGAGGGAAACTTTACACTGACCTGAGAGAGACTTTACTCTGTCCTGAGGGAGACTTTACTCTGACCTGAGGGAGACTTTACTCTGACCTGAGGGAGACTTTACTCTGACCCGAGGGAGACTTTACTCTACATGAGCGAGACTTTACTCTGACCTGAGAGTCTTTACTCTGACCCGAGAGACATTACTCTGACCTGAGGGAGACTTTACTCTGACCTGAGTGACTTTACTCTGACCTGAGTGAGACTTTACTCTGACCTGAGAGTCTTTACTCTGACCTGAGAGACTTTACTCTGACCTGAGGGAGACTTTACTCTGACCTGAGGGAGACTTTACTCTGACCTGAGGGAGACTATACTCTGACCTGAGGGAGACTTTACTCTGACCTGAGGGAGCTTTACTCTGACCTGAGAGACTTTACTCTGACCTGAGAGAGACTTTACTCTGACCTGAGAGAGTCTTTACTCTGACCTGAGGGAAACTTTACTCTGACCTGAGAGAAACTTTACTCTGACCTGCGGGAGACTTTACTCTGACCTGAGAGACATTACTCTGACCTGAGAGAGACTTTACTCTGACCTGAGAGTCTTTACTCTGACCCGAGAGACATTACTCTGACCTGAGGGAGACTTTACTCTGACCTGAGAGAGACTTTACTCTGACCTGGGAGACTTTACTCTGACCTGAGGGAGACTATACTCTGACCTGAAGGAGACTTTACTCTGACCTAAGGGAGACTTTACTCTGACCTGAGAGAGACTTTACTCTGACCTGAGAGAATCTTTACTCTGTCCTGAGGGGGACTTTACTCTGACCTGAGGGAAACTGTACTCTGACCTGGGAGACTTTACTCTGACCTGAGAGAGACTTTACTCTGACCTGACAGAGACTTTACTCTGACCTGAGGGAGACATTACTCTGACCTGAGAGAGACTTTACTCTGACCTGAGGGAGACTTTACTCTGACCTGAGAGAGACTTTACTCTGACCTGAGAGACTTTATTCTGACCTGAGGGAGACTTTACTTTGACCTGACAGAGACTTTACTCTGACCTGAGGGAGACTTTACTCTGACCTGAGAGAGACTTTACTCTGACCTGAGGAAGACTTTACTCTGACCTAAGGGAAACTTTACTCTGACCTGAGGGAAACTATACTCTGACCTGAGGGAAACTTTACTCTGACCTGAGAGTCTTTACACTGACCTGAGAGAGACTTTACTCTGACCTGAGGGAGACTTTAATCTGACCTGAGGGAGACTTTACTCTGACCTGAGGGAGACTTTACTCTGACCTGAGGGAAACTTTACTCTGACCTGAGAGACTTTACTCGGACCTGAGAGAGTCTTTACTCTGACCTGAGGGAAACTTTACTCTGACCTGAGAGAAACTTTACTCTGACCTGCGGGAGACTTTACTCTGACCTGAGAAACTTTAGTCTGACCTGAGAGAGTCTTTACTCTGACCCGAGAGACATTACTCTGACCTGAGGGAGACTTTACTCTGACCTGAGAGACTTTACTCTGACCTGAGGGAGACTTTACTCTGACCTGAGGGAGACTTTACTCTGACCTGAGCGAAACTTTACTCTGACCTGACGGAGGCTTGACTCTGACATGAGAGTCTTTACACTGACCTGAGAGAGACTTTACTCTGACCCGAGTGACTTTACTCTGACCTGAGGGAAACATTACTCTGACCTGAGAGAATCTTTACTCTGACCTGAGGGAGACTTTACTCTGACCTGAGAGAGACTTTACTCTGTCCTGAGGGAGACTTTACTCTGACCGGAGAGAGACTTTACTCTGCCCTGAGAGAGACTTAACTCTGACCTGAGGGAGACTTTACTCTGACCTGAGGGAGACTTTAATCTGCCCTGAGAGAGACTTAACTCTGACCTGAGAAAGACTTTACTCTGACCTGAGAGACTTTACTCTGCCCTGAGAGAGACTTAACTCTGACCTGAGGGAGACTTTACTCTGACCTGAGAGATAATTTACTCTGCCCTGAGAGAGACTTAACTCTGACCTGGGAGAGACTTTACTCTGACCTGAGGGAAACTTTACTCTGACCTGAGAGAGACTTTACTCTGACCTAAGGGAGACTTTACTCTGACCTGAGAGAGACTTTACTCTGACCTGAGAGAGACTTTACTCTGACCTGAGGGAGACTTTACTCTGACCTGAGAGAGACTTTACTCTGACCTGAGGGAGACTTTACTCTGACCTGAGGGAGACTTTACTCTGACCTAAGGGAAACTTTACTCTGACCTGAGGGAGACTTTACTCTGACCTGAGAGTCTTTACACTGACCTGAGAGAGACTTTACTCTGACCCGAGTGACCTTACTCTGACCTGAGGGAAACTTTACTCTGACCTGAGAGAACCTTTACTCTGACCTGAGGGAGACTTTACTCTGACCTGAGAGAGACTTTACTCAGTCCTGAGGGAGACTTTACTTTGACCTGAGGGAGACTTTACTCTGACCTGAGAGAGACTTTACTCTGCCCTGAGAGAGACTTTACTCTGACCTGTGGGAAACTTTACTCTGACCTGAGAGAGACTTTACTCTGACCTAAGGGAGACTTTACTCTGACCTGAGAGAGACTTTACTCTGACCTGAGAGAAACTTTACTCTGTCCTGAGGGGGACTTTACTCTGACCTGAGGGAAACTTTACTCTGACCTGGGAGACTTTACTCTGACCTGAGAGAGACTTTACTCTGACCTGGGAGACTTTACTTTGACCTGAGGGAGACTTTACTTTGACCTGAGAGAGACTTTACTCTGACCTGAGGGAGACTTTACTCTGACCTGAGAGAGACTTTACTCTGACCTGAGAGACTTTATTCTGACCTGAGGGAGACTTTACTTTGACCTGAGAGAGACTTTACTCTGACCTGAGGGAGACTTTACTCTGACCTGAGAGAGACTTTACTCTGACCTGAGGAAGACTTTACTCTGACCTAAGGGAATCTTTACTCTGACCTGAGGGAGACTTTACTCTGACCTGAGAGAGACTTTAATCTGACCTGAGAGAGACTTTAATCTGACCTGAGAGAGACTTTACTCTGACCTGAGGGAAACTTTACTCTGCCCTGAGGGAAACTTTACTCTGACCTGAGGGATGCTTTACTCTGACCTGAGAGAGACTTTACTCTGACCTGAGGGAGACTTTACTCTGACCTGAGGGAGGCTTTACTCTGACCTGAGAGAGACTTTACTCTGACCTGAGAGAGACTTTAATCTGACCTGAGAGAGACTTTAATCTGACCTGAGAGAGACTTTACTCTGACCTGAGGGAAACTTTACTCTGCCCTGAGGGAAACTTTACTCTGACCTGAGAGAGACTTTACTCTGACCTGAGAGACTTTATTCTGACCTGAGGGAGACTTTACTTTGACCTGAGAGAGACTTTACTCTGACCTGAGGGAGACTTTACTCTGACCTGAGGAAGACTTTACTCCGACCTAAGAGAATCTTTACTCTGACCTGAGGGAGACTTTACTCTGACCTGAGAGAGACTTTAATCTGACCTGAGAGAGACTTTAATCTGACCTGAGAGAGACTTTAATCTGACCTGAGAGAGACTTTACTCTGACCTGAGGGAAACTTTACTCTGCCCTGAGGGAAACTTTACTCTGACCTGAGAGAGACTTTACTCTGTCCTGAGGGAGACTTTACTCTGACCTGAGGGAGACTTTACTCTGACCTGAGGGAGACTTTACTCTGACCCGAGGGAGACTTTACTCTACATGAGGGAGACTTTACTCTGAGCTGAGAGTCTTTACTCTGACCCGAGAGACATTACTCTGACCTGACGGAGACTTTACTCTGACCTGAGTGACTTTACTCTGACCTGAGTGAGACTTTACTCTGACCTGAGAGTCTTTACACTGACCTGAGAGACTTTACTCTGACCTGAGGGAGACTTTACTCTGACCTGAGGGAGACTTTACTCTGACCTGAGGGAGACTATACTCTGACCTGAGGGAGACTTTACTCTGACCTGAGGGAGCTTTACTCTGACCTGAGAGACTTTACTCTGACCTGAGAGAGACTTTACTCTGACCTGAGAGAGTCTTTACTCTGACCTGAGGGAAACTTTACTCTGACCTGAGAGAAACTTTACTCTGACCTGCGGGAGACTTTACTCTGACCTGAGAGACTTTACTCTGACCTGAGAGAGACTTTACTCTGACCTGAGAGTCTTTACTCTGACCCGAGAGACATTACTCTGACCTGAGGGAGACTTTACTCTGACCTGAGAGAGACTTTACTCTGACCTGGGAGACTTTACTCTGACCTGAGGGAGACTATACTCTGACCTGAGGGAGACTTTACTCTCACCTAAGGGAGACTTTACTCTGACCTGAGAGAGACTTTACTCTGACCTGAGAGGATCTTTACTCTGTCCTGAGGGGGACTTTACTCTGACCTGAGGGAAACTGTACTCTGACCTGGGAGACTTTACTCTGACCTGAGAGAGACTTTACTCTGACCTGACAGAGACTTTACTCTGACCTGAGGGAGACATTACTCTGACCTGAGAGAGACTTTACTCTGACCTGAGGGAGACTTTAGTCTGACCTGAGAGAGACTTTACTCTGACCTGAGAGACTTTATTCTGACCTGAGGGAGACTTTACTTTGACCTGAGAGAGACTTTACTCTGACCTGAGGGAGACTTTACTCTGACCTGAGAGAGACTTTACTCTGACCTGAGGAAGACTTTACTCTGACCTAAGGGAAACTTTACTCTGACCTGAGGGAAACTTTACTCTGACCTGAGGGAAACTTTACTCTGACCTGAGGGATACTTTACTCTGACCTGAGAGAGACTTTACTCTGACCTGAGGGAGAATTTACTCTGACCTGAGGGAGGCTTTACTCTGACCTGAGAGAGACTTTACTCTGACTTGAGGGAGAGTTTACTCTGACCCGTGAGAGACTTTACTCTGTCCTGAGGGAGGCTTTACTCTGACCTGAGGGAGACTTTACTCTGACCTGAGGGAGGCTTTACTCTGACCTGAGGGAGACTTTACTCTGACCTGAGGGAGACTTTACTCTGATCTGAGAGTCTTTACTCTGACCCGAGAGACTTTACTCTGACCTGAGGGAGACTTTACTCTGATCTGAGTGACTTTACTCTGACCTGAGAGAGACTTTACCCTGACCTGAGAGAGACTTTAATCTGACCTGAGAGAGACTTTACTCTGACCTGAGGGAAACTTTACTCTGCCCTGAGGGAAACTTTACAGTGACCTGAGAGAGACTTTACTCTGTCCTGAGGGAGACTTTACTCTGACCTGAGGGAGACTTTACTCTGACCTGAGGGAGACTTTACTCTGACCCGAGGGAGACTTTACTCTACATGAGGGAGACTTTACTCTGACCTGAGAGTCTTTACTCTGACCCGAGAGACATTACTCTGACCTGAGGGAGACTTTACTCTGACCTGAGTGACTTTACTCTGACCTGAGTGAGACTTTACTCTGACCTGAGAGTCTTTACTCTGACCTGAGAGACTTTACTCTGACCTGAGGGAGACTTTACTCTGACCTGAGGGAGACTTTACTCTGACCTGAGGGAGACTATACTCTGACCTGAGGGAGACTTTACTCTGACCTGAGGGAGCTTTACTCTGACCTGAGAGACTTTACTCTGACCTGAGAGAGACTTTACTCTGACCTGAGAGAGTCTTTACTCTGACCTGAGGGAAACTTTACTCTGACCTGAGAGAAACTTTACTCTGACCTGCGGGAGACTTTACTCTGACCTGAGAGACTTTATTCTGACCTGAGAGAGACTTTACTCTGACCTGAGAGTCTTTACTCTGACCCGAGAGACATTACTCTGACCTGAGGGAGACTTTACTCTGACCTGAGAGAGACTTTACTCTGACCTGGGAGACTTTACTCTGACCTGAGGGAGACTATACTCTGACCTGAGGGAGACTTTACTCTGACCTGAGAGAGACTTTACTCTGACCTGAGGGAGACTTTACTCTGACCTGAGAGAGACTTTACTCTGACCTGAGGGAGACTTTACTCTGACCTGAGAGAGACTTTACTCTGACCTGAGAGACTTTATTCTGACCTGAGGGAGACTTTACTTTGACCTGACAGAGACTTTACTCTGACCTGAGGGAGACTTTACTCTGACCTGAGAGAGACTTTACTCTGACCTGAGGAAGACTTTACTCTGACCTAAGGGAAATTTTACTCTGACCTGAGGGAAACTTTACTCTGACCTGAGGGAAACTTTACTCTGACCTGAGGGATACTTTACTCTGACCTGAGAGAGACTTTACTCTGACCTGAGGGAGAATTTACTCTGACCTGAGGGAGGCTTTACTCTGACCTGAGAGAGACTTTACTCTGACTTGAGGGAGAGTTTACTCTGACCCGTGAGAGACTTTACTCTGTCCTGAGGGAGGCTTTACTCTGACCTGAGGGAGACTTTACTCTGACCTGAGGGAGACTTTACTCTGATCTGAGAGTCTTTACTCTGACCCGAGAGACTTTACTCTGACCTGAGGGAGACTTTACTCTGATCTGAGTGACTTTACTCTGACCTGAGAGAGACTTTACCCTGACCTGAGGAAGACTTTACTCCGACCTAAGAGAATCTTTACTCTGACCTGAGGGAGACTTTACTCTGACCTGAGAGAGACTTTAATCTGACCTGAGAGAGACTTTACTCTGACCTGAGAGAGACTTTAATCTGACCTGAGAGAGACTTTACTCTGACCTGAGGGAAACTTTACTCTGCCCTGAGGGAAACTTTACACTGACCTGAGAGAGACTTTACTCTGTCCTGAGGGAGACTTTACTCTGACCTGAGGGAGACTTTACTCTGACCTGAGGGAGACTTTACTCTGACCCGAGGGAGACTTTACGCTACATGAGGGAGACTTTACTCTGACCTGAGAGTCTTTACTCTGACCCGAGAGACATTACTCTGACCTGAGGGAGACTTTACTCTGACCTGAGTGACTTTACTCTGACCTGAGTGAGACTTTACTCTGTCCTGAGAGTCTTTACTCTGACCTGAGAGACTTTACTCTGACCTGAGGGAGACTTTACTCTGACCTGAGGGAGACTTTACTCTGACCTGAGGGAGACTATACTCTGACCTGAGGGAGACTTTACTCTGACCTGAGGGAGCTTTACTCTGACCTGAGAGACTTTACTCTGACCTGAGAGAGACTTTACTCTGACCTGAGAGAGTCTTTACTCTGACCTGAGGGAAACTTTACTCTGACCTGAGAGAAACTTTACTCTGACCTGCGGGAGACTTTACTCTGACCTGAGAGACATTACTCTGACCTGAGAGAGACTTTACTTTGACCTGAGAGTCTTTACTCTGACCCGAGAGACATTACTCTGACCTGAGGGAGACTTTACTCTGACCTGAGAGAGACTTTACTCTGACCTGGGAGACTTTACTCTGACCTGAGGGAGACTATACTCTGACCTGAGGGAGACTTTACTCTGACCTAAGGGAGACTTTACTCTGACCTGAGAGAGACTTTACTCTGACCTGAGAGAATCTTTACTCTGTCCTGAGGGGGACTTTACTCTGACCTGAGGGAAACTGTACTCTGACCTGGGAGACATTACTCTGACCTGAGAGAGACTTTACTCTGACCTGACAGAGACTTTACTCTGACCTGAGGGAGACATTACTCTGACCTGAGAGAGACTTTACTCTGACCTGAGGGAGACTTTACTCTGACCTGAGAGAGACTTTACTCTGACCTGAGAGACTTTATTCTGACCTGAGGGAGACTTTACTTTGACCTGACAGAGACTTTACTCTGACCTGAGGGAGACTTTACTCTGACCTGAGAGAGACTTTACTCTGACCTGAGGAAGACTTTACTCTGACCTAAGGGAAACTTTACTCTGACCTGAGGGAAACTTTACTCTGACCTGAGGGAAACTTTACTCTGACCTGAGGGATACTTTACTCTGACCTGAGAGAGACTTTACTCTGACCTGAGGGAGAATTTACTCTGACCTGAGGGAGGCTTTACTCTGACGTGAGAGAGACTTTACTCTGACTTGAGGGAGAGTTTACTCTGACCTGTGAGAGACTTTACTCTGTCCTGAGGGAGGCTTTACTCTGACCTGAGGGAGACTTTACTCTGACCTGAGGGAGACTTTACTCTGATCTGAGAGTCTTTACTCTGACCCGAGAGACTTTACTCTGACCTGAGGGAGACTTTACTCTGATCTGAGGACTTTACTCTGACCTGAGAGAGACTTTACCCTGACCTGAGAGTCTTTACTCTGACCTGAGAGACTTTACTCTGACCTGAGGGAGACTTTACTCTGACCTGAGGGAGACTTTACTCTGACCTGAGGGAGACTATACTCTGACCTGAGGGAGACTTTGCTCTGACCTGAGGGAAACTTTACTCTGACCTGAGAGACTTTACTCTGACCTGAGAGAGACTTTACTCTGACCTGAGAGAGTCTTTACTCTGACCTGAGGGAAACTTTACTCTGACATGAGAGAAACTATACTCTGACCTGCGGGAGACTTTACTCTGACCTGAGAGACTTTACTCTGACCTGAGAGAGACTTTACTCTGACCTGAGAGTCTTTACTCTGACCCGAGAGACATTACTCTGACCTGAGGGAGACTTTACTCTGACCTGAGAGAGACTTTACTCTGACCTGAGAGACTTTACTCTGACCTGAGGGAGACTTTACTCTGACCTGAGAGAGACTTTACTCTGACCTGAGAGTCTTTACTCTGACCCGAGAGACATTACTCTGACCTGAGGGAGACTTTACTCTGACCTGAGAGAGACTTTACTCTGACCTGAGAGACTTTACTCTGACCTGAGGGAGACTTTACTCTGACCTGAGAGAGACTTTACTCTGACCTGAGAGACTTTACTCTGACCTGAGGGAGACTTTACTTTGACCTGAGAGAGACTTTACTCTGACCTGAGAGAGACTCTACTCTGACCTGAGGGAGACTTTACTCTGACCTAAGGGAAAATTTAGTCTGACCTGAGGGAGACTTTACTCTGACCTGAGAGAGACTTTACTCTGACTTGACAGAGACTTTACTCTGACCTGAGGGAGACTTTACTCTGACCTGTGGAAGACTTTACTCTGACCTGAGGGAGACTTTACTCTGACCTGAGGGAGACTTTACTCTGACCTGAGGGAGACTTTACTCTGACCTGAGAGAGACTTTATTCTGACTTGAGAGAGACATTACTCTGACCTGAGGGGGACTTTACTCTGACCTGATGGAGACTTTACTCTGACCTGAGAGAGACTTTACACTGAACTGAGGGAAACTTTACTCTGACCTGAGGGAAACTTTACTCTGACCTGAGGGAGACTTTACTCTGACCTGAGAGAGACTTTACTCTGACCTGAGGGAAACTTTACTCTGACCTGAGGGAGGCTTTACTCTGACCTGAGAGAGACTTTATTCTGACTTGAGGGAGACTTTACTCTGACCTGAGGGAGGCTTTACTCTGACCTGAGAGAGACTTTACTCTGACCTGAGGGAGACTTTATCTGACCTGAGGGAGGCTTTACTCTGACCTGAGGGAGACTTTACACTGACCTGAGGGGGACTTTACTCTGACCTGAGGGAAACTTTACTCTGACCTGAGGGGGACTTTACTCTGACTTGTGGGAGACTTTACTCTGACCTGAGGGAAACTTTACTCTGACCTGAGGGAGACTTTACTCTGACCTGAGGGAGACTTTACTCTGACCTGAGGGAAACTTTACTCTGACCTGAGGGGGACTTTACTCTGACTTGTGGGAGACTTTACTCTGACCTGAGGGAGGCTTTACTCTGACCTGAGGGAGACTTTACTCTGACCTGATGGAGACTTTACTCTGACCTGAGAGAAACTTTACTCTGACCTGAGGGAGTCTTTACTCTGACCTGAGGGAGACTTTCCTCTGACCTGAGGGAAACTTTACTCTGAACTGAGGGAGACATTACTCTGACCTTTGGGAGACTTTACTCTGACCTGGGGGAGACTTTACTCTGACCTGAGGGAGACTTTACTCTGACCTGAGGGAAACTTTACTCTGACCTGAGGGAGACTTTACTCTGACCTGTGGAAGACTTTACTCTGACCTGAGGGAGACTTTACTCTGACCTGAGGGAGACTTTACTCTGACCTGAGGGAGACTTTACTCTGACCTGAGGGAAACGTTACTCTGACCTGAGGGAGACTTTCCTCTGACCTGTGGAAGACTTTACTCTGACCTGAGGGAGACTTTACTCTGACCTGTGGGAGACTTTACTCTGACCTGAGGGAAACCTTACTCTGACCTGAGAGAGACTTTACTCTGACTTGTGGGAGACTTTACTCTGACCTGAGGGAAAGTTTAACCTGACCTGAGGGAGACTTTACTCTGACCTGAGGGAGAGTTTAACCTGACCTGAGGGAGACTTTACTCTGACCTGAGGGAGACTTTACTCTGACCTGAGGGAGACTTTACTCTGACCTGAGGGAGACTTTACTCTGACCTGAGGGAGACTTTACTCTGACCTGTGGGAGACTTTACTCTGACCTGAGGGAAACCTTACTCTGACCTGAGAGAGACTTTACTCTGACTTGTGGGAGACTTTACTCTGACCTGAGGGAAAGTTTAACCTGACCTGAGGGAGACTTTACTCTGACCTGAGGGAGAGTTTATCCTGACCTGAGGGAGACTTTACTCTGACCTGAGGGAGACTTTACTCTGACCTGAGGGAGACTTTACTCTGACCTGAGGGAGACTTTACTCTGACCTGAGGGAGACTTTACTCTGACCTGTGGGAGACTTTACTCTGACCTGAGGGAAACCTTACTCTGACCTGAGAGAGACTTTACTCTGACTTGTGGGAGACTTTACTCTGACCTGAGGGAAAGTTTAACCTGACCTGAGGGAGACTTTACTCTGACCTGAGGGAGAGTTTAACCTGACCTGAGGGAGACTTTACTCTGACCTGAGGGAGACTTTACTCTGACCTGAGGGAGACTTTACTCTGACCTGAGGGAGACTTTACCCTAACCTGTAGGAGTTTCATAGAATCTTACAGCACAGATGGAGGCCACTCAGCTGTGCTGTGCTGTGCCGGCTCTTTGAACGAGCTCTCCAATTTAGTCCCACATTCCAGCTTTTTCTCATAACCCTGCAATTAGTCCTCTTCAAATACATCTCCAATTGCCTTTTAAAAGTTCCGATGGAATCTGATTCCACCACACTTTTCAGGTAATGCTTTCCAGATCATAACAACCCTCCTTGTGAAGACATTTCTCCTCATTTCCCCTCTAGTTCTTTTAAATCTATGACCTCTGGTTAACGACTCACTTGCCAGAGGAAACAGTTTCTCCCTACTTGCTCTATCAGAACCCCTCATAATTTTGAAAACCTCTATTTAGGCTCTCTTTAACCTTCTCCACTCTAAGGAGATCAATCCCAGCTTCTCCAATACGATAGCAAAATACTGCGGATTGCTGGAAATCTGAAATAACAATAGGAAACGCTGGAGAAATGCAGCTAATCGAAAGATGAGGTGCTGTTCCTCGAGCTTACGCTGAGCTTCCGTGGAACAATGCAAGAGGCCGAGGACGGTGAGGTCTGAGTGGGAATGGGGCAGTGAAGAAAAGTGAAAGGCCACCGGGAGCTTGGGGTCCCCCTTACGGACTGAACGGAGGTGTTCCGCAAAGTGGTCACCCAATCTGCATTTGGTCTCCCCAATGTAGAGGAGACCACATCGTGAGCAGCGAATACAATATACTAGATTGCAAGAAGTACAAGTAAATCGCTGTTTCACCTGGAAGGGGTGTTTGGGGCCCTGAACAGTGGGAAGGGGGGAAGTATAAGGGCATGTGTTGCATCTCCTGCGCTTGCAGGGGAAGGTGCCGGGCGAAGGGGAAGGGGTGCTGGGGTGGTAGGGGAGTGGACTAGGGTGCAAGCGCAGAAGATGCAACACCTGCCCTTATACCTCCCCCCTTCCCACTGTCCAGGGCCGCAAACACCCCTTCCAGGTGAAACAGTGATTTACTTGTACTTCTTGCAATTTAGTATACTGCATTCGCTGCTCACGATGTGGTCTCCTCTATATTGGGGAGACCAAACGCAGATTGGGTGACCGCTTTGCGGAACACCTCCGTTCAGTCCGTAAGGGGGACCCCAAGCTCCTGGTAGCCTGTCACTTTAATACACCGCCCCATTCCCACTCAGACCTCACCGTCCTCGGCCTCTTGCATTGTTCCACGGAAGTTCAGCGTAAGCTTGAGGAACAGCACTTCATCTTTTGATTAGGCACTCTACAGCCCTCTGGACTCAACATAGAGTTCAACAATTTCAGATCATAACCTCGGCCCCTAACACATATGTATATTTTCTTCTTTTTTTTATCCACACGTTTTGTTTTTTCTTCCCTCCCTTCAGCTGTCCTTCATTCTACCAGCGCAATTCACACCCCATCTAGAGCCATCCTTTGTTCCTCAACCTGTCCCATTTCCACCTCCCCTTGCCTTGAATATCTCTTGATGTCTCTTAATCTCTCCTGCCTTCTATCAGTAAGATTCTCAAAATTAACAGATCCCCCAAAACGAAGAAAAACCCTATTAAAATGACTTTTGGACCTTTGCTAAAAACTTCAGGAGGATAAAAGGGCATGTTGGGCCTAACAAGGAGATTCAAGGTCAGAAACAGACTTGGCATTTTAAAAGGGACATGTTCAGGCATGTTTGGGAAAAGGCTGCAACAAAGAATTGGGATCTACCACTGCAGTAGACAGTTAGTATTCGAGATAGCCAAACTGTCTGGGGGAACTGTAAACGTCACTCAGCCCCTATCAAGAAATTTACATGCTAACAATGGACCCAGGGAAGAACAGCCTCACAGAACCCATCCAAAAACATGCATAAAACAAATCATTTCACCAACCTACAAAGAATCTCAGGCCCCACAGGAAACTCAAATCTTGAGGACAATTCACTACAATTAGATAAGAGCTCAACAGCTCAGGAAAACCGCCCTGAAACTACTTCTCACATTTTCAAACTACTTCAACAACTCAGGAAGCCATCCCAAAACCACTTAAACAATTTGCACAACTTAATATTAATGAGCCCGCCAAAATCTAACAATAAACCTGAACAGATTTGGCGTGCAGATTAGCAGGCCTCGATTAGTATAATTGGGGGCCTGTTCAACAGTTAAACAGTTAAGTACAGTACAGTATCACCTCACAGGAAACAGCAACAGTTCCAAGTTCAAGAAGAGCCATTGTCGTTTCGCAGCGGTCCCACCTTATGTCATAAAGTGGGAGCACGCTATGACAGGTACAGACCTCTCCGGGTGCTGGAGCCGGGGTGCACACATAATACTGTGTCCCCAGCACTTGAATGCCTATTCTAGACCACAGTGTGTGTTTAAAGCTGCTGGCGCACAACCTGTGAACTGTACCATGGAGGTAATGGCACAAGACCATGTTCCCCCGCAGGTAGCATTCATAGGAGGTGGGACATATTGTGTCACCACAAGTGTGGCCCACTACCAGCATGGACAGCACATCTGGTGTCCGGTAAGTGACAGCAGTTTCTGCTTTAAACCCGAGGCAGAAGTTCAAGTGGCCCAGGAATGGATTGTCCCCATTCCTGAACCCTCCACTGTTCACCCCACTGTAACGGAAACATCACCAACCTGCAAAACTATGTCACACATTTTGGCTATGAAATTCCCCCTCTACCCAAACATCTTACCGCCCTACTAAAAGCAGTTGTCATATCACAAAAACATTTCTACATATTAGAGCAGAAGACAGTCGAGATAGGGGCCAAGAACTTGGATATCATAGTTCCACCCTGGTGGGATATTTTTGAAAATATAGAGGTCCCTTCTTGGATCAGAATGTCTTCCCATATTTTAGTAGTCTGCCAGCTCGGTATAGTCTTCTACTTACTATGCACAAAGTGCAAAGGGAGGGACAGAATGCTCCGATCTCAACATGAGAGAGCATGGGACAAGCATCAAAATAAAGTCTATGACCAAGTATGAGTCGAGCCTTAATCGTTATTAATCATTGTTAATAAAGATTGTGACCGTGTATTTTTTCTTTTCTATGTATGTACCATGTATTATTTATTTTTTTCCTTCTAAGTGATGCAGGGGTGTTGGACCCACTCCGTGCTTGGATATGAATGTAACTGAATTTTTTGTATCTGAACACTACACCTAAAGGGGAATATGTGTTTTGGGGTTTTAGATAGGTAAAATACAGGGGAAGGTTGGTTCTCAGGGATCAGAAATTTTGCTCACCCAGTATGATACTCTAACGAGTAAAGTATCACAGGGGGTACTGTAAGATTCTCAAAATTAACAGATCTCCCAAAATGAAAGAAAACCCTATTAAAATGACTTTGGACCCTTGCTAAAACTACAGAGCCTAGAAATTCAGTTGGGCGCGCCAGCCGTTAGCGCCTTAGGAGGAGTAGATCTCGAGCGCTAGGCGCTTAGCGCCCAGGCGCAGCGCGATCTGCGCCTCACCCCAACTTCAGTAGACATTTAGCGCCGGTGCAAAGTCTTAGCGCGCGCCCTGCTGCGCGCGCAGATCATGACGTCATTTCGTACTGCAACGCCCTTTGTGCGCCCGGAACCGGAACTTCACTCGCGCCGCCCCATTGTGCGCCGGGCGGCCCTAACGACTGTGAAGTGGAATGGTACACAGCCGAGGCGGGCCGCGGGGAACGCAAATTAAAGGGCACTTACCCTGCACTATAAAGGCCAGCCATTTTGCAGCATTCACTCTTGTGCAACGGTTTTTTGGAGAGAGACCAAGGAGGAGAGCTTACTGCTTTGGCCCAACACTAGGACAGGTATTTTTGGCTCAGGCCAGAGCTTAGCAATTATCTTTGCCTTCATTGAGATCTCAGTGTTTGCCAGCATGTAATGGGGGCTGCATTGGGTGCCAACGCTGAGTTTCAGCCTTATGCCGGAAGGGCTTACAGACGCCGTGAGAGAGTGGCAGCCCTGGCTAGACGCAGAGGGGGCAACAGGCGTCACCAAGTGAGGCCTTACCCACCCAGGGTATACTGCCAGCAGTCCTCCTATCTGACCATGTCTGCCGCGATGTGTGTTAGGAGGCTGCGATTCAGAAGGGAGGTGGTTGCAGACATCTGCCAGCTGCTGCACAGAGATCTGCGTCCACAGCTGATGCGCAGGGCGTCTCTGTCGGTGGCAGTGAAAGTGACGGTGGCTCTCAACTTCTATGCCACTGGCTCCTTCCAATCCGCTGCTGGGGACATCGCTAACATCTCCCAGTTCGCCGTGCATTGCTGCATCCACCAGGTGACCAATGCCCTTTTCAGAAGGAGACGTCAATTCATCTCCTTCTCCATGACCCTGGACAAGCAGCAGCAGCGTGCAGTGGGATTTGCAAGAATAGCGGGCTTCCCCATGGTGCAGGGCGCCATTGACTGCACGCATGTGGCTTTGCGGGCACCTCTGGAGCATGCCGAGGATTACCGCAACTGGAAGGGCTACCATTCCCTCAACGTACAGCTGGTGTGTGACCACAGGCAGCGCATCCTAGCTGTCAATGCCCGCTTTCCAGGCAGCAGCCACGATGCCTTTATCCTGCGACAGACAACTGTGGCTGACATGTTCCAGGCACAGCCTCACCCAAGAGGATGGCTTATCAGGGACAAAGGCTATCCTTTGTGTACCTGGCTCATGACCCCGCTCCGCGCGCCCACGACCCCTGCTGAAGAGGCATACAACGAGTGCCATCAAGCGACTAGGAACATCATAGAACAAACAATCGGCGTCCTCAAGCAATGGTTCCGCTGTCTGGATCGCTCCGGGGGAGCCCTCCAGTATTCGCAGGAGCGAGTCTCCCAATTCATCGTCGTTTGCTGCATGCTGCACAACCTGGCTATCCGCAGGACTCAGGCACTGCCACCTCACGTTGGACCACCACCTCAGGAGGAGGAGCAGGAGGAGGAGGAGGACGAGGAGTACCAGCCCAGGAGGGAGGCAGAAGGTCCAATGGCAGCCCGTCGGCGGCTTATTGACCGTCACTTCTAGGCCCCCTGTCAGGGAATGGCTTGTGCCAATGAAAGAACATGATTGCAGCCGCTCCGCAAGCTGTCAGCCGGTTAAGGCAACAAACACTTCAAAGATCAAACATGGACAATGTGAATAAATAAAATGGTTTATTGTACAAACTCAGGGCCCTTCCCACATGAAAACCAAAAACAGACGAAACCCCCAAAAAACACTCACACACATGACTCACTCCCACAACCTGGGGAGCATTAACAAAAGATGTAAACAAAAATGGCCTTCATCCTCGGCCTTCACAAAACACACATTCCAGAAAACACAACATTTGGACACACCCTCTACTTAGTGGCCCGCGAGGGCGATGCCTTCTGCAAACTTTGGCGGCCCCTGCACGCCCTGCTGCTCCTCCTCAAAGTGAGGCCATTGGCTGCTGCAAGGCTGGGGGCAGGCTCCTGAGGGGCACATGTCGTGACGGCAGATGCCCTTGGGGGTCGGCCTAGACGAGGTCTGGCCGTCGAGGGGCCGGCTAGTGAATGCTGCAGCTGTGGCTGGCCAGCATCATTCGCTGCAGCAGCTCCTGGCAGCTCCACTGGGGGAGTGGCAGTGGCGGCTGGAGGAATGGGGGCAAGCTGGCGGATGGCAGGCGCTCGCTGGTCGCCTGAGACACTGGCACTCGGCCGGGCCAGCACTGCAGCATGCGCACCAATCTGCCGAGGGACAGACCGCTGTGCTGCTGCAGCGCGCCGGGTGCCCTGGCGATGCCTGGCTGACACAGCGAGTGTGGCAGCAGTGAGTGCCCGTGTTGACCTGTTCAGTGACCGCATCAGAGCACCCAGTGACTGCACGGCACCACTGATCACCTGGCCACTCGCTGCCTGAGCTGCCCCGAATTCCGCCCGACTGGTGGCCTGTGAGGCCCCGAACTCGGTCACACTCCGAGACAGGGACTCGATGGCCTCAGGCAACCGTGCCACTACCCCCATGAGCTCCGTGTGCCGGCGCTCCGAGTCCGCGGACAAGTCCTCGAGGCGGCGCATCTCCTCGGCGTTGGCCGTTTCCGGACTGGAGGCCGGACTCTCCCTCTGGGGAGAAGGCCGCCGAGCTGGCCGACCCTTCCTGCATTGCTGGACGCCGCTGGGCCCAGCAATTGGACTCCCCTCCAACCCTTCCCCCCTCTGGGGAGAAGGCCGCTGAGCTTCCACCCCCCTCCCGCGTTTCTGCAGGCCGCTGGTCCCAGGAGCTACCCTCCCCTCCGACACTTCCCCCACGCTCCCCTCCAGGGAAGACGTGTCCCCTACATTGGCATGGGTTGCCGCGGCTGAGGGTTCCCCTGATGGGCCGCCTTCCTCTTGCTCCTCCTCCTCCTCCTCTTCTGAGGGGCTGTCACTGGCAACTTCAGGGACCTCCTCCTCACCATCTGAAAGCAGGAAGGCACAAGAGTAGCTTTAGAGTGAGGAGAGGGCGTCAGCGAGGGATGCATGAGTGGTGGCATTCAGCGCATTGGTCGGACAGTGGCAAAGGATGTAGATCTGATGCACAGGTGGGAGGAGAGAGGTCCAAAAGGTGATGTCCTTACCATTGGTGCCCAGAACACGGTCAGCATCTCCAGATGCAACGGGGCCAATCACCCGGCCACCCATGATGCGCTCCACGCGATGTTGCAGCTCGGTGAGCGGCTGGATCTGGGGTCCGCCTCCCCCGGTCGCAGTCCGGCTCCTCTTATTATTGGCCAGCTTGGCCTGCAAGAGAAAGGACGGCCTCTAAGTACAGTGTGTAGCCCTGATCTTGTGTGCACTGCCTCCCATGGTCGAATAGCCTGGCCAGTGTGTAGCCCTGAACTTGTGTGCACTGCCTCCCATGTTCGAATAGCCTGGCCAGTGTGTTAAGTGCACATGTGCAATTGATGTTCATGAGTGTCCCATAGCTGCTGCATGAGGGCTGGCCATTAGGGCTTTCAGGTCCCTTTGCCCATAATGTGAGGTGCACATGCAAGGATGAGGAGGACACTGGAAAGGGTACTCACCCTGACAATCCTGGCGAGGTCATTTAGCTTTTTGCGGCATTGGACACCGCTCCTGGGGACCTCGCTGTTGGATGACACCTTGGTGGCGACATGCCTCCAGGCTCTCCGGTAGACGCGGGCCGGCGGCTTCCTGCCATTGTCCGGAAACAAAATATGGCGTCTCTTCTCCACAGCACCAACCAGCACCCTCAGATCAAGCTCTGAGAAGCGCTGCGCTCGTTCACGGGCCTTCTCCATGGTTTCAGGCGCTATTTGGGTCCAGCAGCAGTGTTCAGGCCTAGCTGCAGGGCTCCACTATCCAGGGCGTGGCAGCAGACCAAGTCGACCCTTCCCCCTTAAGAGCTGGCCGGCGCCAGGGTGTCTGCTGTCAATCAAGAAATGGCCGCACTTGCGCTGCGCCCGGCCTCGGCGCTCTCGCTCAGCACCTCCGGCTTAGCGCCTAAAGAGAGGCGTGCATCGCCAGTTTTAGCGCTCGAGCAAACTCTTAGGGTGAAGCTAATGAATATCGGAGAAGTGGCCTCGAATTTGCCCCGGGCGCAAACTTTAGCGCCACCCGACTTTACCGCCCCAAAAGTGTCTATAATGAATTTCTAGGCCCAGGAGTGATAAAAGGGCATGTTGGGCCTAACAAGGAGATTCAAAGTCAGAAACAAAGGCATGTTCAGGCATGTTTGGGAAAAGGCTGTTACAGAATTTGGGATCTACCTCTGCAGTAGACAGTTGAGTATTTGAGATAGCCAAACTGTCTGGGGGAACTATAACTATAAACGTCACTCAGCCCCTATCAAGAAGTTTACATGCTAACAATGGACCCACAGAAGAACAGCCTCACAGAACCCATCTAAAAACATGCATAAAACAAATCGTTTCACCAACCTACAAAGAATCTCAGGCCCCACAGGAAACTCAAAGCTTGAGGACAATTCACTACAATTAGATAAGAGCTCAACAGCTCAGGAAAACCATCCTGAAACTACTTCTCACATTTTCAAACTACTTCAACAACTCAGGAAGCCATCCCGAAATCGTTTAAACAATTTGCACAACTTAATAGTAACGGGCCCGCCAAAATCTAACAATAAACCTGAACAGATATGGCGCGTAGATTAGCAGGCCTCGATTAGGAAACTCTCTTTTAACCGGCACCTATATATCCGGCAATCTCTCTTAACCGGCAAAATTCAGGAGTAGGTTCAGGTAAGATTTAAACGGCTGAAAATTCAGTAGCCTTAGCGCCTCATTTGAGGCGCTAGAGGGCCTTGCGCCGGAGTTATGGCCAGTTGTGAAATTCCCTGGGGCCCTAAATCGGCGTTGCTCCGGTAGCGCTGCGCCGGCACCGATGACGTCATTGGTGTGCGCAGCGTCCCGGTTGCCGTGGTAACCCGCCCGAACTCCGAAATTGAGTTGCGGCCGCCTCGCCCGTGGCAGCCGCAACCAGCGTTTTGTCAGAGGTGCCTTACTGCAGTTAGCGCCAGCGCATTAAAGGCCCCGCGGCGGCCGGCCGCTTTCCCGCCGGCCGCCTGCCCGCAGCTCCCTCCCCGGACTTCTCTCCCCGCCCCCCCCCAGAACAGATGCAAGCCCGGCACTTGTCCGAGGTGCCGGGCTCATTTTTAAGCAGATTTGCGCGGGCCGCGGCCGGGTGCAGGCAGCTCCTCCTTAACGGAAGGAGGAGGCCTGCACTTCCCCAGCCTGCTGCACCGCATCGGGTGCCGCAGCGCCGGAATTGCAGCGCGAAACGGCAGTTAGCGCCCTTTTCCAGGCGCTAAGACCCTTCAGTCGCGCCGGCAGCCGTTTGGGCGCAGCGCCACTGAATTTTTGGCGCGCGCAGGGGACTTAGCGCCGGCACTAACTTCCGGCGCTAAAGCCCTGGCTAAGCCAAAACCCAATTTCTAGGCCATTGTATATTAGTGGCTGTGTAACCGGGGTTCCTGCACCTGTGGCCGTGTAACAGGGACTCCTGGATCTGTGGCCATGTAACCGGGACTCCTGCACGTGCCGTGTAACCGGGGCTCCTGCACCTGTTGCTGTGTACAGGGCTCTCGTACCTTGGTAAGTATACCTCTCTGTAATCCGGACTTTTTGATCAACCGGCACCACGCCGGTCCCGTCGGTGCCAGATAAAAAAGAGTTTCCTGTAATTGGGGGCCTATTCAACAGTTAAACAGTTCAGTACAGTACAGTATCTCCTCACAGGAAACAGCAACAGTTCCAAATTCAAGAAGAGCTACCGTCGAGCAACATCAAGACCAAGGAGCAAGCATCTCGAAGCAGTTCTCTCTCTCAAAGAATTAACACACCATCGGACACCTCGTGGCACCAAGGGTCCCATGAAACAACCAACTGAATATTACCCACAGCCAACCGGGCAATATTGGGCCACCACGACCAACGGAAAACCAACTTGGAAGAAACCGAAGATCTGCAAGTTATTTTCCACTCTACAATCTATCCTGACTTACCCCTGGGTAAGATTTTTACTCAAAAGACTTTGGGCTAGATTTTCAGTATAGACAGTTTTGGGGCGCTAACCTTAGCGCCCGCCCGAAGTTAGCGCCCGCCCCAAAGTAGCGCCCCGTTGCCGGAAATTCAGTGGCTTCGCCCTAAGAGGTTGGTGGAGCGCTAAAAGAGGCGTTCCACTACTATCTTTAGGCGCTAAGCCGGCGGTGCAGAGCGCAACACCCGAGCTCGGGCGCAGCGCACGGCAGACACTCTGGTGCCAGTGAGCTCTTAAAGGGGAAGGGTGCATGTGTTTTTTTCAAAGGCAGAGTCTGGGGGGGAACACAGGAGGTGGTGGTGGTGGTGGTGGTGGTGGTGGTGGTGGTGGCCGGAAACATAAATACACCGTTCGCAACAACACACTGGATCCTTCCACACAACACATGCAGACGGCCTTTTATAGTGCAGGAGGAGTGCCTTTAATTTGCGCTCCCCGGGGTGTGTAGCGTTCCATTTTACAAACGCTCTGGACGCCAGCCGCACAATGGGGCGGTCAGACTGAAGTTTGGATTCGGGGCGGCCAAAGGGCGTTGCACGAGGATGTGACGTCATTTTCTGCGCGCGCATCCGGGCGGCCGCTAAACTTTGCGCCGGCGCTAACAGGCAACTTAATTTGGGGCGGGGCGCAAACTGCACTGCGCCCGGGCGCTACACGCATAGCGCCCGAAAATCACTTCTCTTAAGGCGCTAACTGCTGGCGCAAGCAACTGAAAATCTAGCCCTTTAGGCCCTATTTCTAACCAAAGAAAATTGGGTACTCACCTGATAGATCCAATATGCACCCTACCACATCAGCGGACTCACAAAGACTGACCAGATATGCAGGTGAAGTTCTCTACCAGGTCCGGGGTATGGCAGGCCCCAACCGACACATCTAACGAACCCCGAAATCGCAAACCAGCTCAACTGTCAAGGAGTCGTTTTGGTGAGCATTATCCCTGGTCCTTCAGAGCCTAACTTAGATAGTTAGGTCAGATTGGGAGGGGTGAGAGATTTGTCGACTGTAATTTTTCCCTCGTGTATGTCAAAGTGTTTCCCCATTTTATTAGTGTGTTACTATTGTGTTGTATTTTCTTTCTCAAATAAAAATCAAAGTTCTTGCACCAAAAATCAGTTGTCTGCTGCACTTTTATCACAACCCCCAAATAAGTCCAAGGTCTAGAACCAAGGGAGTGGGAGCAATTCAAACCGCTCATAAGTCAAAGGTGAAGCTGACCCCACACACCACCCCCTACATATCCTATCACTGACCTTCCCTTTTGTTCTTTCATCCCCTTGTAGGAATTGCCTCTAATTCCTATCTAAGAACTGAGTTCAACTCAGGCATTCAAACAAACGAGTTTTAATGCCAAACTAATGAGTTTAAACAGTTTGTACAGGAGAACCACGAAAACAGGTCTTTGCTGGTTGGAGGCTCCACGACGACTGCCAGGGCGGTCCCGTGGATGGCGTCATGACGTCATCACGTTTTTCCCGCGCTTGGGTGGTCATGTGATTAGCGGCATGACGTCATCGCGTTTACCCGCGCATTGCCGCAGTCTTAAAGGGACCGCGCCCTGTGCATGCAAACAGTATGTACAAACACAGAAATCACTAACAGACTGGTACAGGCTTAGGTTGGAGTCAAACCTCAATAAAGGGAATTATGTACAGTTGCTCAAAGTCCCTCAGTGGCTCTGCCACATGCGCCCCCCCAGAATTCTCTTTAATGGAAAAAGTCAAACGGTGAGGGGGTCTGACAAGCCTGTCAGAACGACTCCTGTACTCCCGAAGTGGAGGCTGCTGGACGGCTGGTGGTCGAGCGGGCGATTGCACTTGATCCGGTGTGACGATGATGGGTGACCGACCTCGTCTTGGCGGCTGTGCTGTCTTGACGGGGCGGTCGAGGTCCAAGTATGCCGGCTTTAAACGGTCGACTGAAATGTGGTCCGGTTTACCACCGACATCAACCTTGAAGGTTTTGTCTCCTGCCTCTAACACCTGGAAAGGACCAGTATACGGGGCCTTGAGCGGATTCCGATGCGCATCGTGGCGGATGAAAACGTATTCAGCCTTTGTAAGCTCTGTGGGCACGTGCGATCACTGAAGCCCGTGGCGCGATGTGGGGACCGGCGCGAAATATCTGGCCGCCTCCTGGTGACTGTTAAGCTGGCCTGACGCGGACCATGGCTCCGTCGGCATTGGCAGGAAATCCCCCGGGACTCGCAGCGGCTGACCATAAACCAACTCTGCAGAGGAAGAGTGAAGGTCTTCTTTGGGAGCCGTGCGAATGCCCAACAGAACCCACGGTAGCTTGTCCGCCCATCCAGCGTCCTGGAGACTGGCTCTCAGTGCGGCTTTCAGCGATCTGTGAAAACGTTCACAGAGGCCATTCGCTTGAGGGTGGTAGGCTGTAGTGTGGTGCAACTTGACGCCGAGTCCCTGGGCCAATGTGTTCCAGAGTTCGGAGGAAAACTGCGGTCCTTGATCTGAAGAAATGTCAGCGGGCACTCCAAAACGGGCGGCCCAGGAAGAAATGAACGCCCTGGCCACGTCCGCCGAAGTAGTGGATGACAGGGGCACCGCTTCTGGCCATCTGGTGGTGTGGTCTACCATGGTCAGAATGTGAGAAAAACCATGGGAAGGTGGAAGTGATCCTACCAGGTCCACATTGACGTGGTCAAAACGCCACTCTGGAACTGTGAAGGTGGCCAATGGGGCCTTGATGTGACGCTGTACCTTGGCCTTTTGGCAGATGACGCAGGTGTTGGCCCAGTCATGGACATCCTTATGCATGCCGTGCCAAACGAATTTAGCCAACATGAGCTTCTGCGAGGCCTTCATCCCTGGATGTGACAACCCATGTATGGCGTCGAAAACCTTGCGGCGCCAGGCGACCGGCACGACAGGGCGAGGGTCCCGTACGGAGACGTCGCACAGCAGCATGCTACCTGCCGAATGGAACTCGACGTCGGCTAACTGGAGACTAGTGATGTTGGCTCGGTAAGCCTGAACTTCCGGGTCCGAGACTTGGCCTGCCGCCATGAGGGCGTAGTCGATGCCCAGATGGACTGCATTGACAGTCGCGCGGGAAAGGCAGTCTGCCACCAGGTTGTCCTTACCGGCCACATGCTGGATATCCGTAGTAAATTCGAATATGTAAGTCAGCTGACGCTGCTGTCGGGATGACCACGGTTCGGTGGTCTTGGCCATGGCAAAGGTGAGTGGCTTGTGGTCCACAAAAGCGGTGAAAGGACGTCCTTCCAGCAGGAAACGAAAATGGCGAATGGCCAGAAAAAGGGCTAGCAACTCCCGGTCAAAAGTGCTATAGGATCTTTCGTTCCATCTAAGTTGTCGGCTGAAGAACGCCAACGGCTGCCATGTCCCGTTCACCCATTGCTCCTGTACGGCGCCAATTGCGTAGTCTGACGCGTCGGTGGTGAGGGTGATGGTGGCTCCTGGTAATGGGTGTGCCAGCATGGTCGCACTGGCCAAGGCGCTTTTGGTGTCGGCAAACGCTCGGTCCATGTCAACTGACATGGTCCTTGTCAGTCCTGCCCTTGAGGGCCTCGTACAGGGGCTGCATGAGCAGTGCTGCCTTAGGCACGAAACGGTGATAAAAGTTTACCATGCCTCGGAATTCCTACAGGGCCTTTATGTTCTGCGGGCGTCTAAAGGATGTCACCGCCTCCACCTTTGCTTGCAAAGGAACCGCCCCCTCTGCGGTGATGCGATGCCCCAGGAAATCGATTTGTTGCAGGCCAAACTGGCACTTAGCCAGGTTGATAATCAGGCCGTGTTGGCGGAGGCGTCGAAACAGGGTGCGAAGGTGACAGAGATGTTCCTCTTTGGTGGAGCTGGCAATCAGAATGTCATCCAGATAGATGAAGATGAAGTTGAGGTCCCGCAGCACGGAATCCATCAGGCGCTGGAAAGCCTGGACGGCGTTCTTTAAGCCAAACGGCATGCACAGAAATTCGAAGAGGCCGAATGGGGTCATGACTGCGGTCTTCTGGACATCCTGTGGGTGCACTGGAACCTGGTGGTAGCCCCGGACGAGGTCGACTTTGGAGAAGAAGTTGCTTCCTGCCAAATGGGCAGAGAAATCTTGGATGTGGGGGATCCGGTACCGATCCAGAGTGGTGGTGTCGTTCAGGCGTCGATAGTCACAGCAAGGTCGCCATCCGCCACCAGGCTTCGGAACGATATGAAGGGGTGAAGACCAGGGACTATTCGACCGGCGAATAATCCCTAAATGTTCCATGGTGGCAAACTCCACCTTTGCAACCGCCAGCTTGCCAGGATCCAGGAGCCGAGCTCGCGCGTAGACCGGGGGACCGTTGGTGGTGATGTGGTGTTCCACACCGTGCTTCGTGGCTGTGGAGGAGAACGTGGGTCTCGTCAGGTCGGGAAATTCTGCGAGCAGACGGGCGAACTCGTCGGGAGTCGGGGAAGCACAGGCGACCGTGCGTGACGTAGTGTTACTGCAGTAACAGGGGATGGAATCGAAGGTTGCCAGGTTGATCAATCGCCGGTTTTTCACGTCGACCAGGCGGCTGTTGGTGCACAGGAAATCCGCGCCGAGAATGGGTTGAGAAACCTTGGCCGTAACAAACTCCCAATGAAACCGCTGCCCCCCGAAGCAAACCGCCACACGCCGTCTGCCGAAAGTCCGAATCGCCCCACCATTGGCCGCTTCAAGGGCGAGGCCGTGCTTCCCTGCCTGTACATCAAGGGCGGACGCTGGCAAAATGCTGCACTGTGCTCCGGTGTCACACAGAAAACGACGTCCGGAGAGCGTATCGGTAATGAAAAGCAACTTGTCGGCGTTGCAGATGGCCATGGCGGTCGCGGGGCGCCCATTAGACCTGTTCCTCATTATTCGCAGTTGGTTTTTTTGGGGAAAGCTGCAGGGAGGACGGCAATGTCTTGCCTTCGCGCCGAACTGCGCGTGGTAGAAACACAACCCTGTTGATTGACGAGCTATGGCAGCGTCTGTGGGGGAGGGGCGCCTCGTGGTGGCTTCCACGGGGGATGGGCGCCTCGTGGAGGTGCAGTAATGCTGTGTGACCGCAAATATTTTGTCCGCCTCTTCCGCGAGTGCCGCGCAGTCTCCTACCTCGGATCTGGCCAGGGCAGCTTGCACCTGTTCAGGCAGCTGGCTGAGGAAGAGTTCCCGGAAAAGGAAGCATTCTGGTTCGGAGCCCAGGAGTGTGAGCATTTGGCTCATCAATTCTGAAGGCTTGGAGTCCCCCAGGCCGGGCATGGCGAGCAATCGGCGTGCGCGCTCTGATTTAGTGAGCCCGAATACTTGCAGCAACCGCGCCTTGATGGTATCATACTTGCCCTCCGTCGGAGGGTTCCCAAGGAAGCTGATGATCCGCGAGGCGGTGGAGCTTTCGAGTGCCGAGACCACATAGAGGTATTCAGTTTGATCTACAACGATGCCTCTCAGAGCGAACTGAGCTTCGACCTGGATGAACCACGAGGTCGCCTGCTGCTCCCAGAACTGCGGTAGCTTCAACGAAACGGCGTTGGCCTCCATGTAGTGTTCTTTTCGCGAAAAACGTTCGCAAAAGACGGGGTCACCAATGTAGGAATTGCCTCTAATTCCTATCTAAGAACTGAGTTCGACTCAGGCATTCAAACAAACGAGTTTTAATGCCAAACTAACAAGTTTTACAGTTTGTACAGGAGAACCACGAAAACAGGTCTTTGCTGGTCGGAGGCTCCACGAGGACTGCCAGGGCGGTCCCGTGGATGGCGTCATGACTTCATCATGTTTTTCCCACGCTTGGGTGGGCACGTGATTAGCGGCATGCTGTCATCGCGTTTACCCGCGCTTTGCCGCTGTCTTAAAGGGACCACGGCCCCGTGCATGCAAACAGTATGTACAAACACAGAAATCACTAACAGACTGGTACAGGCTTAGGTTGGAGTCAAACCTCATTAAAAGGAATTATGTACAGTTGCTCAAAGTCCCTCAGTGGCTCTGCCACACCCTCCCCCTTTTCCCAGCCTCCAAACTTGCTTTCCATTTCCTGCTTTTTTTCCAGTTCTGACAAAAGGTCATCGACCTGAAATGTAAACTCTGTTTCTCTCCATCGATGCTGCCTGGCCTGCTGAGTTTCTCCAGCGTTTCCTATTGTTATCACAGCTTCTCCAATCTCTCCACATAACTAAACTCCCTCATCACTGGTATCATCCTGATAAACCTCCTCTGTACCCTCTCCAAGACTTGACATCCTTCATCAGCTGTGGTGCCCAGAATTGTACACAATACTCCAGCTGCGGCCTAATCAGTGATTTATAAAGGTTTAGTATCACTTCCTTGTTTTTTATTCAATGCTCCTATTTACAAAGCCAGTGGATGTGGCGTATTTGGACTTTCAGAAGGTTTTCGATAAGGTCCTGCATAAGAGGTTAGCGTGCAAAATTAAGGCACATGGGGCAAGGTATTGAGTTGGATAGAGAACTGGTTGGCGGACAGAAAACAAAGAGTTGGAATAAACGGGTCGTTTTCCGAGTGGCAGGCAGTGACTAGTGGGGTACCGCAAGGATCGGTCCTTGGACCCCAGCTGTTCACAATATATATTAATGATCTAGACGAGGGAATTGGATGTAATATCTCCAAATTTGCAGATGACACAAAGCTGGGTGGGAGGGTATGCTGTGAGGAGGATGTCATGAAACTCCAGTACGATGTGGACAGGTTGGGTGATTGGGCAGAAACATGGCAAATGCACTATAATGTGGATAAATGTGAGGTTATCCACTTTGGTGGCAAAAACAGGAAGGCAGATTATTATTTGAATGGCAATAGATTGGGAGAAGGGGAAGTGCAAAGAGACCTGGGTGTTCTTGTGCACCAGTCGCTGAAGGTAAGCATGCAGGTGCAGCAGGCGGTTAAGAAGGCAAATGGTATGTTGGCCTTCGTAGCAAGAGGGTTCGAGTACAAGAACAAGGATGTCTTGCTGCAGTTGTTCAGGGCCTTGGTGAGACCGCACCTTGAGTATTGTGTGCAGTTTTGGTCATCTTACCTGAGGAAGGACGTTCTTGCCATGGAGGGAGTGCAGCGAAGATTCACCAGGCTGATACCTGGGATGGCAGGAATGACGTACGAGGAGAGATTGTGTCAATTGGGCTTATACTCACTGGAGTTTAGAAGATTGAGAGGGGATCTCATCGAAACCTATAAAATTCTGTCAGGTCTGGACAGACTAGATGCAGAAAGGATGTTTCTGGTGGCCGGGAAGTCCAGAACCAGGGGTCATAGTCTAAGGATAAGGGGTAAGCCATTTAGGACTGAAATGAGGAGGAATTTCTTCACCCAGAGAGTGGTGAACCTGTGGAATTCTCTGCCACAGAGGGCGGTGGAGGCCAGTTCATTAAATATATTCAAGAAAGAGCTGGATATATTTCTTGAGGCTAAAGGGATCAAGGGATATGGGGAGAAGGCAGGGACAGGGTACTGAATTTGGATGATCAGCCATGATCTCATTGAATGGCGGAGCAGGCTCGAAGGGCAGAATGGCCTACTCCTGCTCCTATCTTCTATGTTTCTATGTTTCTATGTATAACATACACTTTCTTAACCACCTTATCAACTTGCCCTGCCTCCTTCAAGGATTTGTGAATATGCTCCTCCAATTCCCTCTGCTCTTGCACCCCCCTCAAAATAGCACCATTTCGATTATACTGTCTCTCCATGTTGTTCCTCCCAAAGTGCATCACTTTGCAACTATCTGCATTAAATTGTATCTGCCATGTGTCTGCCCATTTCACCAGTCTGCCTATGTCCTCCTGAAGTCTACTACTATCCTGCTCACTATTTACTGCATTGCCAAGTTTTGTATCATCTGCAAACTTCAAAATTGTACTCCATATGCCCATGCCCAAGTCATTTATAACTAATAAAAAAAGCAATGGACCTAATATCAACACCCGGGGGACCCCACTGCATACTTCTCTCCAGTCAGAAAAACATCTGTTCCAGCTCTGGCTTTGGATGCCCCATCTTTCCTCCTAGATTGGATCCTGACGTAATGAAGCTTATACTGTGACCCTGGGCAGGCAGCATCCTGTCCTGGAGAAAATGCTGGAGAATCTGTCACCATTAAGGGAACATTGAGGGAATGCAGAACAACAAGTGCTAACTGTTGAAATGGGATTCATGAGCAAAGAGGTTTCTGCCAAAAGCTGGTCAGAGGAGGATACTTGGGAATACAAGCTGTCAGAACATGCACAGAGATAACTTTATAATTTTACCACTGTCTGTATGATTCATTCCTTGCTTTTAGTTATTGTATCCAACTTTATCTCTGGAAATTTATCACCTTAAGGCAAAGGGAGTCTTTTTTGTGGGAAAAAGTGGCCAGCTGATCTCCTGTGGCATTGATCCTGGTGGCCTGGAGCCTGGAGCATGGTTGAGATGTTTAGCTGCTAACCTGGCCTGTGTCTCTAATACAAGGCAATATAAACTGCAGCCCTTTGCCCCATGCGGTCTCCCTAGCACCTCAGCGCCATTTGCTCTGATTTATTTAATTTTCTGGTTTGTCCTGTTTGATGTCTGGAAGTTTGAAGTCCTGGGTCTGGAAGTTTGGAAAGGACTGATTTTAGACCTGTTGCCTCATTGGAGGATATATCAGCACCTTGGCATATAGACACATTGAATGGGACATGGCTGTAAACTTTATGGGAATGAAATCAATCTTAGGCGAAAGCGCGAAATGGATGATAATGAATCCACAGGCCGTTTTACACCGCGCCCAATTATCCTTTCCATGGAAGTCAATTTCACCTCACATGTGTCCTACATGATAATCTATATAGCCCACGAATGCAAAAAACTTGGACATCCCTGCTTTAATGTCACTGCTGATTTAGTCTCTGTGGAGAGGGGGAGGGGCATTCTGAGGACAACTATAAGGTTCTTGGGAATCAGGGGGAAAACTCTCCACTGGCTGGAGTCATACCTAGCACAAAGGAAGATGGTTGTGGTTGTTGGAGGCAAGTCATCTCAGCCCCAGGACATCGCTGCAGGAGTTCCTCAGGGCAGTGTCCTTGGCCCAACCATCTTCAACTGATTCATCAATATCTTTCCCTCCTTCATAAGGTGAGAAGTGGGGATATTCGCTGATGATTGCATAGTGTTAAGTTCCATTCGCAACTCCTCAGATAATGAAGCAGTCTGTGCCCGCATGCAGCAAGGCCTGGACTATGTTCAAGCTTGGGCTGATAAATGACAAGTAACATTCATGCTGCACAAGTAGCAGACAATGACCATCTCCAACAAGCGAGAATCTAGCCACCTCCCCTTGACATTCAACAGCATTACCATTGTCGAAGCCCCCACCATCAATATCCTGGGGGTCACCATTGACCAGAAACTTAACTGGACCAGCCACATAAATACTGTGGTTAAAAGAGTAGGTCAGAGACTGGGTATTCTGCGATGAGTGACTCACCTTCTGACTCCCCAAAGCCTTTCCACCATCTATAAGCACAAGTCAGGAATTTCATGAAATACTCTCCACTTGCCTGGATGAGTGCAGCTCCAACAACACTCAAGAAGCTCGACACCATTCAGGACAAAACAGCCCGCTTGACCGGCACCCCATCCACCACCTTAAACATTCACTCCCTCCATCACCGGCGCAATGTGTCTGCAGTGTGTACCATCTACAAGATGCATTGCAGCAACTCATCAAGGCTTCTTCGGCAGCACTCCCAAACCCGTGGATTCTACCACCTAGAAGGGCAGTAGGCGCATGGGAACACCAGCACCTCCAAGTTCCCCTCTTAATCACACACCATCCTGACTTGGAAATATATCACCATTCCTTCAACATTGCTGGGTCAAAATCCTGGAACTCCCTCCCTAACAGCACTGTGGGAGTACCTTCACCACACGGACTGCAGCGGTTCAAGAAGGCGGCTCACCACCACCTTCTCAAGGACAATTAGCAATGGGCAATAAATGCTGGCCTTGCCAGCGATGCCCACATCCCGCGAATGAATAAATTAAAAAAAAAACTAGACCACCAACATTTCCCACTACCCAGAATCTAGAGAACATGGACACTGTGGCGACACGCCACCACTGGACATAATCCGCTCACGGCGGCACAGACAGTCTAAGCAGGAGCCCCCAGCCGGGGGCCCTTTCCTCCAGCAACTTGTTTCCCGCAGGGACAGGCTGCCGGGAGCACTTCCTGTCTGGGAAGTATTTAAGTGGATGCGCGGGCTTTTCTAGTTCCTGTTTGTCATGTGGTTGGAATAAAGCAGTTGTGTCTTCAATAGCTCTGGTCTCGACTCCCACGTTTGCCGCGGTATCTCAACACTGGTGACCCCGACGCTCAGGACGAATCCTAAGCTAGCATGGCGGATACAAACGCAGTCACGGTTAAATTACCAGACTTTTGGGAGAACCTCGCCGAAGCCTGGTTCATTCAAGCTGAGTCCAGATTCCGGCTGAAAGGCATTACAGTCGACGCCACGAAGTACGACTACCTCGTCGCCTCGCTCACCTACGCTACAGTCCCCAAGGTTTGGGCAGCGCTGCAGAATCCACCAACAGAGGGCAAGTACGAACACCTGAAGGCTGCGCTACTTAAAAAATTTCAAACGTCCTCTTACCAGCGCCACTGCCAACTCCTGGACCTCCCCGGCCTTGGTGACGCTTCACCATCAGACCTGCTTTCCCACATGCTGTCCCTCTCAGACGACAAAAACCCCGGCGGCCTTTTTCGCACGCTTTTCATTCGGCAGCTCCCCGCCAGCATCCGCCCGCTCATTGTGGAGTCTGACTCCACGGACCTGAATGATATAGCCGAAAAGGCCGACCGGCTGCTCTCTGCACAGGCCGCTCGCGACGTCGCGCCCGACCTCACGGCAACGACCATGCGGTCTTCCCGGGCCGCTAGGCCCGACCGCCCTACCACTCCGGGTCACTGCTACTACCACACCCGTTTTGGCGCTAGGGCTCAACGCTGCACGCCACCGTGTTCCTTCAAACCCCCCCCCGCACTGGCCCCCGCGATGGCCGCGGGGCAGAAGGAGCCCCTACTGTACGTCACTGACGACAGAACCAACCGCCGATTTCTGTGCGACACAGGGGCCCAGCACAGCATCACCCCCACCTCCGCCCTCGAGATCCAACGCGGTACACGGGGTATCACACTGGCTGCAGCCAACGGCTCTGAAATCCGCACATATGGCACCCGCATGGTCACGCTCGACCTCGCGGGCCGCCGCTACCGCTGGGAGTTCCTCACAGCCAAGGTCCTCTGCCCACTCATCGGCGCCGACTTCCTACGCGCCCACGGCCTCCTTGTCGACATTCCGAGGCACCGCCTCGTCGACATCAACACTATGGCCCCCATCCCCGGCGCCTTTACCCCGGCCCGTTCGGCCGGCCGGACGACCTACTGCCTCGCCAGAGCCACGGACGACTACTCGGCACTCCTAGCTGAGTTTCCCGCCCTCACTAACCCGACCTTTTCGGCCAAAGCCGCCAAGCACGGTGTGGAACACTATATCCCCACCACCGGCCCCCCAGTTTCTGCCCACGCCCGCAGACTCAACCCGGCCAAGCTGGAAATCGCGCGGGCCGAGTTCACCACCATGGAACAACTCGGCATCATCCGCCGCTCCAGCAGCCCTTGGGCCTCACCCCTCCACATCGCCCCCAAGCCCGGCGGAGGCTGGCGCCCTTGCGGGGACTACCGCCGCCTCAACGACGCCACCACCCCCGATCGATACCCGGTGCCACACACCCAGGACTTCTCGGCCCGACTGGCCGGACGAACCGTCTTTTCCAAAGTCGACCTGGTGCGCGGTTACCACCAAGTCCCCGTACACCCCGCGGACATCCCCAAAACGGCCGTCATCACCCCATTCGGCCTGTTCGAGTTCCTGAGGATGCCCTTCGGCCTCAAGAATGCAGCACAGGCTTTCCAGCGCCTTATGGACTCAGTCCTCCGGGACCTGAACTTCCTATTCGTCTATCTAGACGACATTCTCGTGACCAGCTCCTCCAAACAGGAACACCTCGAACACCTTCGCATCCTGTTCGGGCGCCTAGCCCAACACGGGCTCATCCTCAGCCCGGTGAAGTGCCAATTCGGCCTAACCGAGATCGATTTTCTTGGTCACCACATCACCCCTGCTGGGGCCATCCCCCTGCCCAACAAGGTGCAGGCCGTCCAGCAATTCCCCCACCCCACAACCATCAAGGGCCTCCAGGAGTTCCTCGGGATGGTGAACTTCTACAACAGGTTCATCCCCAGAGCCGCAGCCCTCATGAAGCCCCTATACGACTCCCTCCGAGGAAAATCCGGCAAGATGGACGTAGCCTGGACCACTGACACGGCAGCCGCCTTCGACGCCACCAAAAATGCGCTCGCCGACGCCACTCTGCTCGCGCACCCGAGGGCCGATGCCCGGGTCGCGCTCACCACCGACGCCTCCAACCACGCGGTCGGGGCCGTGTTCGAGCAGTGGGTCAATGGCGCGTGGCAGCCACTTGCCTTCTACAGCTGGCAACTGCGCCCCCCGGAGGTCAAATACTCCACTTTCGACCGCGAGCTTCTCGCACTCCACCTGTCGGTCCGCCATTTCAGGTTCCTCCTGGAAGGCCGCCCCTTCACCGCGTATGTGGACCACAAGCCACTCACATACGCGATGGCCAAGCACACCGAACCCTGGTCCGCTAGGCAGCAACGCCAGCTCGCGGCCGTCTCCGAGTTTACTACGGACATTCAGCACGTCTCCGGTAGAGACAACGTGGTCGCCGACTGCCTTTCCCGCCCCGCCGTCTGTGCGAATCACCTCGCGGTCGACTACGCACAACCAGCAGCGGCCCAGCTCACGGACCCAGACCTCCTCTCGGCGGCTACCAGCCTGCCAGGGCTACGCCTAGCCAAGGTCACGCACGGGCCCGAAGCCACGGCAGTCACGTGCGACATCTCACTCGGCCAACCCAGGCCGGTCGTCCCTGAGACCTGGCGCCACCGCGTTTTCGACGCGCTCCACGGGCTCTCTCACCCGGGTTCCCGCGCATCCGTCAAACTCCTCTCCAAGCGCTTCATCTGGCGCGGCCTCAGCAGAGATGTTCGGACTTGGGCCACCTCCTGCCTCGCCTGCCAACGGGCTAAGGTACAGCTGCACACCAAAGCACCCCTGGGAGACTTCGAGGTACCCAGCCACCGCTTCGACCACGTACACGTCGACATCGTCGGTCCCCTGCCGCCATCGCAAGGCCAAACTTATCTCCTCACGATGGTCAACCGCTACACACGCTGGCCTGAGGCAGTGCCGCTGACCTCCACCACCACAGCTGACATCGCCAGGGCGTTCGTTAACACCTGGGTTGCGAGGTTCGGCGCACCGGCCGACATAACCTCCGACAGAGGCGCCCAGTTCACC
This sequence comes from Somniosus microcephalus, assembly GCF_052327205.1. Classification (NCBI taxonomy): domain Eukaryota; kingdom Metazoa; phylum Chordata; class Chondrichthyes; order Squaliformes; family Somniosidae; genus Somniosus; species Somniosus microcephalus. The sequence continues at coordinate 51,348,006 of NC_140999.1, read as the reverse complement.
TCCGAACTCTGGACGGCCACAGCACGCAACCTCGGGGTGACGCTCCACCGCACCACGGCGTACCACCCGCAGGCCAACGGACTTTGTGAACGCTTCCACAGGTCACTCAAGGCCTCACTCCGCGCCGGCCTGCAGGACAGTACCTGGACTGACCGCCTACCGTGGGTGCTACTCGGCCTACGCACCGCGGTCAAGGAAGACCTCCAGTCCTCGGCAGCGGAGTTAGTCTACGGACAACCGCTGCGCGTCCCAGGCGAATTCCTTCCGGAGCCTACCAAGCCTTGGTCGGCTGAACAGCAGCGGCTCGACTCTTTCTCTTCCGCTCAGCAGTTCGCCCCACTTCCGGTCAACCGACACGGCGAACTCGCACCTCACGTCCAGCCAAATTTACAGCAGGCGCGCTTCGTCTTCATGCGACACGACGCGCACCGCGGGCCCCTGCGACCCCCGTACGATGGTCCATACGAGGTACTACAAACCGGGGACAAGGTCTTCAAGCTGCGACTCGGCGACAGGGTCGAGACAGTCTCCATCGACCGGCTCAAACCAGCACACACAGAACCAGGGGAACAGGTCCCCGTGGCTCAGCCTCCAACTAGAGGCCGTCCCCCCGGCAAGCCAGCACAGCCGGCGGCGAACTGCCCGACCCAACCAACCAGACTGGCGACCACTCAGAGCTGCTGCGGCAGAACCATTAGACCACCGTCACGACTCGTCCACTCCTCCTAAGCGGATTCTGGGGGGAGCTCTGTGGCGACACGCCACCACTGGACATTAACCGCTCACGGCGGCACAGACAGTCTAAGCAGAAGCCCCCAGCCGGGGCCCTTTCCTCCAGCAACTTGTTTCCCGCAGGGACAGGCTGCCGGGAGCATTTCCTGTCTGGGAAGTATTTAAGTGGATGCGCGGGCTTTTCTAGTTCCTGTTTGTCATGTGGTTGGAATAAAGCAGTTGTGTCTTCAATAGCTCTGGTCTCGACTCCCACGTTTGCCGCGGTATCTCAACAACACTTATCTTCAAGGAAACTGGGGAGGGTCCACAGACTAAGGAATTTGAATGGCTTCTGCAACCCACTATTAGCAGGAAACTTAAAGTTAGACCAAAATTATTGATAGAGGCCTCAAATATATTAATGTCACTGTCGCATTCCCCCTCCAATTGGTGGACATACAAATAAACCACTGGCAGAATCAAAAGACTTCAAAAAGAAATGTTATGCTCAGATATTAAAGTAAAAATTATAGTTACTTTAATGCTTCCACCCACAGGCTGCCAGTGAGTCATTCCCTCATTCCCAGGCCACCCACCACTACCGACTCCAGCCCACCAAACAAGGAGGTGTGATGACAAGATGCAGATTGGTAACTTGTTCCTCTCACTGTGCATGCTGTCATTTATCTAAATTTGCATTGATTCAGTGTTCCCATTTTATCTGAGATTGGCTGCAGATACGTAGCTTTTGGCATGATATTGGAAGCACCAGCATTTATATTTAGCATCTATACTCTGCATTCCTAGTGAATTGAAGCATATGTGAGTCAATTGTCTTTCAACACAATCAGCTATTTGGACTTCTGGTTGATGTCCGTGACGGAAATCGTGTGTTTATAGAGACAGATTAAAAGATAAATTATACAGATGCTATGAGTTGTCGAGCTTGGATTTCTTGCTCTCTGCTGTACTGTAGTCACTGTGGACCAGCTTTAATGCATTCTCTCAGGTTATGCATTTTAGTAAAGGATTGCCCGGGTAGTAGCAATATAGGCTGTAACACTCCCAGAATATTCTTAAGACAACAATAATACCAAACTAGATTCTAAGAAGCAATATTTTTTTGACATTTCAGATCTTGTGAAACCTTTGATCTTTAAAGGGATCCTAGAAACTGTTGAAGATAAGGATTAATTCATCGAAGTGGAAGATCAATCATTCCAGGTATTCCTGCACATCTCCGAGAGGTTGGCTATAAATTGGACTGTCCATTCTCCTAACTGGGTGAATAATGTATGACACACAGATAGGGCTAGTGAATTGTCATGTCTTGGCAACTTTTCTCGTCAAGCTCATCGTAGTAAGTTAAAAGCCTAGTTTCCAAATCTTCTCCCTTTACTTACTTTAACTTATTTTTCTTGCAGTTATTACCTATGCTGGAGCTTCACCAGCCAGCTCTTGGTACCAGATGGCCTATATTTTCATTCTGCATGATCACATTATCTAAGTGACTCATGTCTACAAGACTGGTTTGGATATTGATGATTGAAACAGGACAAGTGTCACCAGAACACCTTCAATTAGCAATGAAAGATTAGCGCTCTGATTCTACAGTAAAATAAGTGGAGTGAATCCTGGGCTTCTGGGGACTTGAAACCTGTTTTCTAGTTTGCAGATGACAGTATAGCTCCAATCATAATCCAATGGAAACTGAAGAGGCAAATTACATGTTTACTCAATCAGTGGCTCCTTCTTGTAAAGAGCCTCCTGGAAAGAAGGCGGTGAGATCATTGCATATGTCCATTGGATGGAAAATCATGGGTTATGCGTGTGCCAAATTTATGATATACGTTCTTGGTCGATGAAACTCCATGTGTAAGGGTGTCCTTTTGTACCCCGTGACTTTTATATGATTCTAAGCCCAGAAATTCTGGGACCTTCCCCACCCGCTCATTGCAGGACTTCCACCCACCCATCTGCCCTGGTCCTGAATCCTGACAATAAATCCCAGGGATGGAGTAATTTCAACAATATGAGAGGGTGCTCATGCCCTTCACAGCACTACTGTGGTGCCTACCCCATGGTGGCACCTTGCTGCTCCATAAACAGGGGGCGGGGGGAGGAGGCTAGTCTGGCCTTACTCTTCAAAGCTAAGATTTCTACTTGCTGGCTGCTCCTTTGTTCATCTGCCACTCAGTTGTGTCAGCCATGGCTCAGTTGGTAGCGCTCTCACCTCTGAGTCAGGAGGTTGTGGGTTCACAGTCCTACTCCAGAGACTTGAGCACAAAATCTAGGCTGACACTCCAATGTAGTACTGAGGGAGTGCAGCACTTTCGGAGGTGCGGACTTTTGGATGAAACATTAAACCAAGGCCCCGTCTGCCCTCACAAGTGGATGTAAAAGATCCCATGGCACTATTCGAAGAAGAGCAGGGGCGTTATCACCAATATTTATTCCTCAACCAGCACCACTAAAACAGATTATCTGGTCATTATCACATTGCTGCTTGTGGGACCTTCCTGTGTGCAAATTATTTTCTTTTTAATTAACAGCAATCGATCTCACTCTGAGGCTGAGTGAAGTTGGAATACGGAATCGTTTGGCCCACTCACAGCTATAAGTATGCCTGCTTCCTGGTGGTGTACTTACTGTTGACCGTACGCTGGGTGGAGCTGGCGTGATTTCCAGGGAATCTGGAATTTCACCAGTCCCACTCCAAAAGTGATGTCATGAGGGAAGAGGTGGCCTCCTCACCCGCCGTCAGAATTTGTCAGTGTGGTTGAGAAGGGGGAACCCCCCTGTCCAGATTGTGCTAATTCCAGGGCCAAACAGGCCAGAGGTCCTAAACTTTAATTTTCAAAGTGGTGCCTTTGCTCTTATCGAGATCCCAGTAGCAGCATCAACTACTCGCAGGCATACAATACCTCATTGAGCATTTCCCAGTCAAGCATAGTATGAGTTATATGCAAAGCAAAGCTCTATCTACCCCACAGAACAATAAGGGTGGAGTGGGGTAGGGGAAGAGTCACCCCTGTTCAGTTATCATATCAAATCATAAACAGGAAGATAGTGATTTTGCCTCAAATCCCGTCCCCTTCCTGTTCAGCTATTCCTACAACCCCTCTGAGTGAATGTGCCCTTTTGGCATCAATTGTGTTGAATTAAGGGAAATGTTTACTTGTGGGAGTAGATTTTCATTCCATGGATTTCAATAGAATGAAGAATGGGCAGGTCCCACAATGGGCCAGCAATCCGCTCTACCAGATTATCACCCAGGTGGTGAAGATTAAACTCTACCCCATGGTCTCCAAGGATTGGGTTGAGACTGTGCCATTTCCAGTCCAGTCATAACCCTTACAGTCACTAGAGAGAGGAAGCTTTCATCCAAGCAATTTAGGCTGAATTTGAACCCAGTTATAAAATATATAAGGGTAGTGTGCGAGCATACCTGGCCCTTTCCTTATTCTCTGCTTTGGTTCTTTTCCAGTGGCTGACTGTCAGAGCCACTTATGTATATGACAACATGCAAAGCAATTCACGAATTTTTTATAGTTCACCCTGAAAGCTCCTTATTCATCACATAGGACTGAAAGTTATAAGTCACAATGTTAGAACATTCTGAATGAAACATCATTGATCACCAATGGTAGACTTTGAATAAAGTTGAAATTGTAACTACGTTATCTGTTTACAATTAGCGTGTACAATGCTACCACAAGAATCAAAGTTCAGGACGGTTCACCTCATTACAACAGAGGCCATTGTAATGTTATGGTGTGGAGATGCCGGAGTTGGACTGGGGTGGACAAATGTAAGAAGTCACACAACACCAGGTTATAGTCCAACAGAAATAACAACAGAAAATTTCGGATTTCCAACATCTGCAGTATTTTGCTATCGTTATAGTCCAACAGCTTTATTTGAAATCACAAGCTTTCGGAGCGCTGCTCCTTCGTCAGGTGAAGTGGAGAAATGCATAAAGACACAGCTTATATAGTCAAAGAATAATGTCAGATGTTTACAGGTAATCTTTCCAACTGCCATTTATCACACCTCGGCAGAGAGATAATCACAGCAATCAAAGGTGTGAATGGTGTCCAAACAGGTCAGTCAGAAAAACATTACATCAAAGAACAATGAGGTGGGGTCACAAGGGGTCAAATATTGCAGATGCTGGGGTCTGTATGAAAAACAAAAAAACAGACAAAAAACATTTTTTTTTGCTGGAAATCACAGCAGGTCCGGACGCATCTGTGTAGAGAGAACAAGCCAATGTCGACTCGAGTCTGGATGACCCTGCGTCAGGTGGGGTTACATGTAGCGTGACAGGAACCCAAGATCTCGGTTGAGGCCGTCCTCATGGGTGCGGAACTTGGCTATCAGTTTCTGCTCGACGATTTTGCGTTGTTGTGTGTCTCGAAGGCCGCCTTGGAGAATGCTTACCCGAAGATCGGAGGCTGAATGTCCTTGACTGCTGAAGTGTTCCCTGACTGGGAGGGAACACTCCTGCCTGGTGATTGTTGCGTGGTGTCCGTTCATCCGTTGTCACAGTGTCTGCATGGTCTCGCCGATGTACCATGCTCCGGGGCATCCTTTCCTGCAACGTATGAGGTAGACAACGTTGGCCGAGTCACATGAGTATGTACCATGTACCTGGTGGGTGGTGTCCTCACGTGTGATGATGGTATCTGTGTTGATGATCTGGCATGTCTTGCAGAGGTTGCTGTGGCAGGGTTGTGTGGTGTCGTGGTCGCTGTTCTCCAGCAAAAAAAATGTTTTTTGTCTGTTTTTTTGTTTTTCATACAAGACCCCAGCATCTGCAATATTTGACCCCTTGTGACCCCACCTCATTGTTCTTTGATGTAATGTTTTCCTGACTGACAGTTTCCTAGTAGAAAAGGGAATTAAGGGTTACGGGGTAACGGGGAGCGGGCAGGAATTTGGACATGAGTCTAGGTTTGGATAGGTCATGGCCCTGTGGGTAGCGGAGTGGGCCCAGGGGCCGTGTAGCCTGATCCTGCTCCTGTTTTCATGTGTCTAATGCTGTTAGATTCAGGAGATAGTCCTGTCATAGTGGATTGGCGGTTAGGATCAGATCAGCCATGATCTTATTGAATGGCGGAGCAGGCTCGAGGGGCTAATTGGCCTACTCCTGCTCCTATTTCTTATGTTCTTATGTTCTTATGTTTGGACACCATTCACACTTTTGATTGCTGTGATTATCTCTCTGCCGAGGTGTGATAAATGGCAGTTGGAAAGATTACCTGTAAACATCTGACATTATTCTCTGACTATATAAGCTGTGTCTTTATGCATTTCTCCACTTCACCTGATGAAGGAGCAGCGCTCCGAAAGCTTGTGATTTCAAATAAAGCTGTTGGACTATAACCTGGTGTTGTGTGACTTCTTACAATTGTAATGTTATATAATGGACTTCTTCTTCTTAGGCAGTCCCTCGGGCCCAAGGATGACTTGCTTCCACATTAAAAATGAGTTCTCAGGTGACTGATGAGTCCAATGCGGGACCTACAGCCTCTGTCACGTGGGCAGATGATGGTTGAAGGGGCTTGTGGGTGGGGTGCTTGGGTTGACGTGCGCTCCTTGCGCTGCTTGCGCTTGGCTTCTGCTTGCTCCCGGCGAAGAGACTCGAGGTGTTCGGTGCCTTCTCAGATGCTTCTTCTCCACTTTGTGTGGTCTTGGGCCAGGGATTCTCAGGTGTCAGTGGGGATGTTGCAGTTTTTCAAGGAGGCTTTGAGGGTGTCCTTGAAGCATTTCCCCTGCCCACCTAAGGCTCTCTTGTCGTGCTAGAGCTCCGAGTAGAGCGCTTGTTTTGGGAGTCTCGTATTGGGCATGCGGACGATGTGACTAGTAATGGACTAGTGCTCAATCAGCTGTAGGTTCAGATGAAAAATAGAAAGATATAGAAACATAGAAGATAGGAGCAGGAGTAGGCCATTCGGCCCTTCGAGCCTGCTCTGCCATTCAATGAGATCATAAGAACATAAGAACATAAGAAATAGGAGCAGGAGTAGGCCAATCGGCCCCTCGAGCCTGCTCCGCCATTCAATAAGATCATAGCTAATCTAATCCTAACTGCCAAGCCACTATCACAGAACCATCTCCTGCATCTAACAGAATTAGACACACGAAATAGGAGCAGGATCAGGCTACACGGCCCCTGGGCCCGCTCCGCTAACCACAGGGCCATGACCGATCCGAACCTAGACTCATGTCCAAATTCCTGCCCACTCCCCGTAACCCTTAATTCCCTTTACTTCTAGGAAACTGTCTATTTCTGTTTTAAATTTATGTAATGATGTAGCTTCTACAGTTTTTTGGGGCAGCATATTCCATGGACCTACCACCCTCTGAGTGAAGTAGTTCCTCCTCATCTCAGTTTTGAAAGAGCAGCCCCTTATTCTAAGACTATGCCCCCGAGTTCTAGTTTCACCCATCATCGGGAACATCTTCCCTGCATCCACCCGATCCAACCCCTTCACAATCTTATATGTTTCAATAAGATCGCCTCTCATTCTTCTGAACTCCAATGAGTAGAGTCCCAATCTACTCAACCTCTCCTCAGATGTCCATCCCCTCATCCCTGGGATTAACCGAGTGAACCTTCTTTGTACTGACTCGAGAGCAAGTATGTCCTTTCTTAAGTATGGACACCAAAACTGTATGCAGTATTCCAGGTGCGGTCTCACCAATACCTTGTACAACTGAAGCAATACCTCCCTATTTTTATATTCTATCCCCCTAGCAATGAAAGCCAACATTCCATTGGCCTTCTTAATCACTTGCTGCACCTGCATACTAACCTTTTGAGTTTCGTGCACCAGGACCCCCAGATCCCTTTGTACTTCAGTACTTTCCAGTTTCTTGCCATTAAGATAATAACTTGCTCTACGATTTTTCCTGCCAAAGTGCATAACCTCACACTTTCCAGTATTGTATTCCATCTGCCAAATCTCTGCCCACTTACTTAGGCTGTCTATGTCCCCTTGAAGGTTTTTTATGTCCTCCTCACTCACTACTTTCCCCCCCATCTTAGTATCATCTGCAAACTTTGATATGTTACACTCGGTCCCCTCCTCCAAATCGTTAATATAGATTGTAAAGAGTTGGGGACCCAGCACTGACCCCTGCGGAACACCACTAGTTACTGATTGCCAGTCTGAGAATGAACCATTTACCCCAACTCTCTGCCTTCTGTTAGATAGCCAATCCTCTATCCATGCCAAAATCCCGTGATTTTTTATCTTAAGCAATAATCTTTTGTGTGGCACCTTGTCAAATGCCTTTTGGAAGTCTAAGTACACTACGTCCACTGGTTCCCCTTTATCCACCCTATATGTTACTTCCTCAAAGAACTCCAGCAAATTTGTCAAACATGACTTCCCCTTCATAAAACCATGCTGACTTTGTCCTATTAAATTATGATTATCCAAATGTCCTGTTACTGTCTCCTTAATAATGGACTCCAAAATTTTACCTACCACAGATGTTAGGCTAACTGGTCTATACTTTCCAGCCTTCTGTCTACTGCCCTTTTTAAATAAGGGTGTTACATTAGCAGTTTTCCAGTCTGCCGGGACCATTGCCGAGTCCAGGGAGTTTTGGAAAATTATTACCAATGCATCCACAATCCCTACCGCCACTTCCCTCAAGACCCTAGGATGTAAGCCATCAGGTCCAGGTGATTTATCCGCCTTGAGTCCCATTATTTTACCAAGTACCACTTCCTTAGGGATCATGGCTGATCATCCAAATTCAGTACCCTGTCCCTGCCTTCTCCCCATATCCCTTGATCCCTTTAGCCTTAAGAAATATATCCAACTCTTTTTTGAATATATTTAATGAACTGGCCTCCACCGCCCTCTGTGGCAGAGAATTTCACAGGTTCGCCACTCTCTGGGTGAAGAAATTCCTCCTCATTTCAGTCCTAAATGGCTTACCCCTTATCCTTAGACTATGACCCCTGGTTCTGGACTCCCCGGCCATCATAAACATCCTTCCTGCATCTAGTCTGTCCAGGCCTGACAGAATTTTATAGGTTTCGATGAGATCCCCTCTCAATCTTCTAAACTCCAGTGAGTATAAGCCCAATCGACACAATCTCTCCTCATACGTCATTCCTGCCATCCCAGGTATCAGCCTGGTGAATCTTCGCTGCACTCCTTCCATGGCAAGAACATCCTTCCTCAGGCAAGGCGGCCAAAACTGCACACAGTACTCAAGGTGCGGTCTCACCAAGGCCCTGTACAACTGTAGCAAGACATCCTTGTTCCTGTACTCGAACCCTCTTGCTACGAAGGCCAACATACCATTTGCCTTCTTAACCGCCTGCTGCACCTGCATGCTTACCTTCAGCGACTGGTGCACAAGAACACCCAGGTCTCTTTGCACTTCCCCTTCTCCCAATCTATTGCCATTCAAATAATAATCTGCCTTCCTGTTTTTGCCACCAAAGTGGATAACCTCACATTTATCCACATTATAGCGCATTTGCCATGTTTCTGCCCAATCACCCAATCTGTCCAGATCGTACTGGAGTTTCACGACATCCTCCTCACAGCTTACCCTCCCACCCAGCTTTGTGTCATCTGCAAATTTGGAGATATTACATCCAATTCCCTCGTCCAGATCATTAATATATATTGTGAACAGCTGGGGTCCCAGGACCGATCCTTGCGGTACCCCACTAGTCACTGCCTGCCACTCGGAAAATGACCCATTTATTCCAACTCTTTGCTTTCTGTCCGCCAACCAGTTCTCTATCCAAGTCAATACCTTGCCCCCAATCCCATGTGCCTTAATTTTGCACGCTAATCTCTTATATAGAATCATAGAAGTTTACAGCCCAGAAGGAGGCCATTTGGTCCATCGTGTCTGTGCTGGCTGATAAAAAGCTATTGAGCCTAATTCCACTTTCCAGCTCTTAGTCCATAGCCTTGTAGGTTAATGCATTTCAAATGCATATTCAAGTACTTTTTAAATGCAATGAGGGTTTCTGCCTCTACCACGCTTTCAGGCAGTGAGTTCTAGACCTCCACCACCCTCTGGGTGAAAACATTTCTCCCCAACTCTGCTCTAATCCTTCTACCAATTCCTTTAAATCTATGCCCCTTGGTTATTGAACTTTCTGCTAAGGGAAATAGGTCCTTCTTATCCACTCTATCTAGGCCCCTCATAATTTTATACACCTCAATTAAATCTCCCCTCAGCCTCCTCTGTTCCAAAGAAAACAACCCCAGCCTATCCAATCTTTCCTCATAGCTAAAATTCTCCAGTCCTGGCAACAGCCTCGTAAATCTCCTCGGTACCTTGATGTAGCCCATTGATGTAATAATGACATTTAAGAACTGTAATAGGTACTGGCTATTGGAGTGTGAAACTTTGATAAAAAATATTTTGTTTATTTTTTTAAATTATTATTGAGTAACCCAAGTAAAGCTCCAAGGCTCACAGTGTGGGACACCTCAAAGGGATAAAAGAACAGGAAAGAAGATAAGTTCAAATAAGGCGGAGTAAGGCGGAGTATTATTTAAATGGTGATAGACTGGGAAATGTTGATGTACAAAGGGATCTGGGTGTCCTTGTACACCAGTCACTGAAAGCAAACATGCAGGTGCAGCAAGCAGTTAGGAAGGCAAATGGTATGTTGGCCTTCATTGCAAGAGGATTTGAGTACAGGAGCAAGGATGTCTTACTACAGTTGTACAGGGCCTTGGTGAGACCACACCTGGAGTACTGTGTGCAGTTTTGGTCTCCTTACCTAAGAAAGGATATACTTGCCATAGAGGGAGTGCAGCAAAGGTTCACCAGACTGATTCCTGGGATGGCAGGACTGTCGTATGAGGAGAGATTGGTTCGACTAGGCCTGTATTCACTAGAGTTTAGAAGAATGAGAGGGGATCTCATTGAAACGTATAAAATTCTGACAGGGCTAGACAGACTGGATGCAGGGAGGATGTTTCCCCTGGCTGAGGGGTCTAGAACAAGGGGTCACAGTCTCAGGATACGGGGTAGGACATTTAGGACGGAGATGAGGAGACATCTCTTCACTCAGAGGGTGGTGAACCTGTGGAATTCTCTACCACAGAAGGCTGTGGAGGCCAAGTCACTGAATATATTTAAGAAGGAGATAGATAGATTTCTAGACAGAAAAGGCATCAAGGGGTATGGGGAGAGAGCAGGAATATGGTATTGAGATAAAGGATCAGCCATGATCATATTGAATGGTGGAGCAGGCTCGAAGGGCCGAATGGCCTACTCCTGCTCCTATTTGTCTATGTTTCTATGTTCTATGTTTCTATGTTTCTAAATCAGGAAGTAGGAACAGGTAACCCTAAGCTCGAGTTTTAAAAGCTTGTAGGTTGTAGGAAGAAGAGTAGGTCTGTTTTGAGATTCTAGGAAAGAATGAGTTGGAGTAAAAAACAGTGTAAGGAGTTCAACACAGTGAATCTGGAGGGAGGAGGCAGAGCATCTAGGGTTTGATATTTGGAGGTTAGGAGAATCAGTGTTAGGGAGAAAAGTTCAGAGGTGCCATAGTCGAATAAATAAAAGAGAGACAAGAAAGGTTGTGTTAGAGAGAGAGGCTGGTGCTTGCAATCCTGAACAAAACTTGTAGCTGGTGATATCCTACGCCATAAAACGCTGGCCCAGTAATTCCGGTCCCAACGCGTGAGTACGGACGGGGTACTCACGCGTGGGCCCGTTGGAAGTGCCGGATTTCAGCATGCACAGCGCATGCACGGAAAACTGGCATTTCCTCTCCTCTGAACCAAGGGGTTAAGAGGCGGTTCGCGTGCGATGTTTCAGGCAGCGCGTACGCGTTGAACTTCGGTTTTTTTGACAGGTTTGTCCGTGCGTGAAGGCCTCCACTTTTTACGAATGAAAAAAGCAGACGTAAGGACTTAGTTTTAAAAGGTAAGTGGTCTAATAATTAAAGTTAGAATTTTTTTTCCACAGGTTTATCATTTTTAAAGAATTCTTGAAAAAAATTTTTTTGCAGAAATTTGAATAATTGTTTAAAATAGTTTTTTTTACAGTTATTAATAGTTCATTTAATTAGTAGGATTTTTAAAAACTTTTATTTGAAGTTCAAGTACTGTTTTGGGTGCCCGGAGTTTTCATGAGTTTGACAGGTCTTATGTCTAACTCATGAATGGACTTTTGCAAACTCCCATTGGTTGCCCAGTGCTCACGTGATCCCAGCCGGCTCATCGCACTAAGTACGCTGCTGGATCACGCACGCACAGCGCGCCGGGAGCTGAACCGGGCCACAGACCGGAAATCCATGCAGGCCCAGTCTTCAAATGTCAGCGCGATATGTAAGTGTAGGTCGGGGGCTTGCACCCGCAGGAAGCCCCCGACCCGAATTTCTGGGCCGCTATACCTAGCAATCACATCTAGTGCTGCAGTGGTGTTCCCTGACACTGGTGGGATCCGTCTTGACAGTGGGAATCTTGCCGAGACATCACCCTGCATCAATAATGACCCTCAATCCAGGAGGGATGGGTGGAAGACCCTCCCTGCCACTGCACCCCCCCAAAGAGGAAAATCTCACCCCGTAATTCCTAAATTCAGTCTCCATCATCTAACTTATACCACTATAAAACAGATTGCGATCAGGAGATGGGAACCTGGTAGAATCTTCCATTCCCTCGCCCAGAGGTGCTGAGGCCAACTGTAGGAACCATATCACTGCCCAGCTGAGATCAGCTAACTAGCATCTGGGTGTGAACAAGTCGAATTTTTTTTTCAAATCCCCAAATTCTTCCCTTCTCTCCTGAAGATGTTGACTGGGATATGATTCCATGGGCGCCAACAGACTTATGGGTCTTGCCCAGCTGCCCACTCACCAGGCATGCACCTCGAACGTGAGTGTGTTTTAATTTCTGGCCACTCAGATTGTCACATCGGGGAAGCGTGCTGTGAGATTGACTGTAATGGTCAGACACTTGAGTTCCCTGAGCAGACTCCCTGTGCTGCTAAAGGTTCATTCACTACTGCTGTCTATTACAGGGGAATGAAGCGGCGTGAATACCAGTCACATCCTGCAGTCACGTTCCACAGTCTGGTGCCTTTGCCTACTTCACAGAGTGGAGCCCTCTGTTGACCAGGACGAGAACTTGTTGCTCACCTTTGAATAGTGCCATGGAATCTTTAACATCCACCTGTACAGGCAAACAGGATTCCGTCTTAACATTTCAGCTATCTTTTACCATCCATTCTTGGATTGTTGGCCTGGCCAACATTTATTGCCCATCCCCAGTTGCCCTCAGAGGGTGTTGGTGGGCCGCCTTCTTGAACCACTGGGTGGCGGTATTGATATAACTGAATGGCTTGTTAGGGGAGTTAAGAGTCAGCCACGTTGGTGTTTGAACTTGCAGTTGGGGATAAAATGGCAGGATAGGCGCACCAACATCAGTGTTCTCACTCAGGCCAACATCCCCAGCATCGAAGCTTTGACCATGCTCAATCAGCTCCGATGGATGGGTCACATCGTCCGCAAGCCCAATACGAGACTTCCAAAACGAGCGCTCTACTTGGAGCTCCGACATGGCAAGAGAGCCCCAGGTAGGCAGAGGAAATGCTTCAAGGACACCCTCAAACCCTCCTTGAAAAAGTGCAACATCCCCACCGACACCTGGGAATCCCTGGCCCAAGACCGCACAAAGTGGAGGAGAAGCATCCGGGAAGGCGCTGGACACCTCGAGTCTTTTCGCCGGGAGCAAGCGGAAGCCAAGCGCAAGCAGCGCAAGGAGCGCACATCAACCCAAGCACCCACCCACCCACCCCTTCAACCATCGTCTGCCCCACCTGTGACAGAGAATGTAGGTCCCACATTGGACTCATCAGTCACCTGAGAACTCATTTTTAATGTGGAAGCAAGTCATCCTCAGTTCCGAGGGACTGCCTAAGAAGAAGAGAGAGGCGTTGGTGTGGGGCTGGAGGCCAAACCAGGTAAAGACAGCAGGTTTCCCTCACATTAATGAACCGCTTGGATTTTTAACAACAATCTAACAGCTTCAAGGTCACTTTTCCAGATATTACAGTTCTTTTTAACTGAATTCAAATTCTCAAACCTGCCATGCTGGGAATTTGAACTCGTGTACTCTGGATTATTAGTCCAGGCTCTGAATTGCTAGTCCAATAACATGACCAGTACACAACCGTACCCAGCCAATGCTGCACTCCCTCAGGGGATTGAAGCCGGAAGCTTTTTACTCAAGGGTCAATAGTGCTACCAAATTAGACAATCTGACAACTCAAGAGGGACTCAAAAAATTAAGTTCACCTTGGTTTTATGAAAAACAAATTCTGTGTTAAATTTCAAGTCTATTGCGAGTGCTCTGGCCCGGACATAAAGCAGCCTGGAATATATAGATATGAATGAATAGGAAATGATTTGTTGTATGGAGCTTGAAGATAACAAATATATAATGACACAATGAGGCACGGCAGTGAACAGCTTCCATTGAATCCAGTAAGAGCAGACACTTAATTAAAAATGGAACAATTTGAATTGGCTGACCAGCGGGGACAAATCCCCTCTTGAGTCTGACCTGCTTAGAACTTAATTTAAACATCAAACGCACTCCCACGAGAATTCTTAAAGGGACCGTGCATCAAAAACATTACCACGGGAATTCTTAAAGAGACCATGTATCAAAAACCCTACTGTGATATCTTGGGACACGGCACACAACAGCACAACAGCACAACATGGCTTCTGGTAAGAACTATACCGCACATGGCTTTATTATTATATACATCAGTAGTCCAATAGGTGGCTATATTACACTTCTCCCTCTTTATTGAAGAAGTTAATCATAGCAAATAATCATTGTACATGACTTTTATGGTATACACAACTCTTGGTATACATTTCTCAAATGGAACCCATTTTACGTTTCCAAATTCTACTATAGAATTCTGTAACACAAACAAAAGATATGAACCTATTTTCCATATTTACAGATTAAACTTAACCACTGGTTTTCTGTTTCAAAGAGGATACCTTCGTTCTTAAACAGAACTTTCAGATCATGTTGTAGGACTTCGACTCATTCTAGGCTGAGCCTGTGGAGAATTTTTCTCCAAGGGCTGACCTTGATCTACATTTGGACTCTCTGCACTTTCAGACTGTTTGTCTGCCTGACTCAGGCTCAGAGTTAAATTCTGACTTTGTCTTGGACTTGATTCTGGTACGTCTGATGTAAGATTTGCTACTGGTACTCTACTTGTAACAAGACTACCTGACCCATCAGAATAAATGGAATCATCCCGGCTTTCAACTCCTTCCACATCTGTAGGTAAGATATGATCAATGTGAACAAACCTAACCTTTCCATGATCAAACATTTGACCAAATATGTGCGAGGGCCACATATCTTCACTACTCTTCCTGGTAACCACTTTAACCATTTATGGTGATGGTTCTTCACTCTAACCTTCTGGTTAAGCTTCACACTTCTCTCTCTAACTCTACCTTTATCTTGACTCTCTTTCTGCCTTGATTGTTTCTCTTCTACGGACTGTGCCAAGTTTGGCTTTAACAACGAGAACCTGGTTCATGGCTGTCGTTTGAGAAACAACTCTGCTGGTTTTCTATCAGCAGTAGTAGGAGGAGTATTCCGATAGGTAATCAGAAAATTTGCCAGTTTGTGGTCCAATGACAACTGATGTTTCTTTGGATTTGGATCCAACATTTGCTTGATAAGGGCACGTTTGACAATTTGTACTGTGCACTCTGCTGCACCGTTTGAAGCAGGGTGGTAGGGTGGAACTTTGGTATGTTTCACACCGTTTCTGCTCATGAACTGTGTGAACTCTTCTGAACAAAATTGCGGCCCATTATCAGACACAATTTCTTCTGGAAGGTCATATGAAGAAAACAATACTTGCAAATTGTCTAGTGTTTTGCTTGTTGTTATTATCCGCATCAGAAACACCTCTGCCCACTTGTAGTGACTATCTATCACTATGAACAATTGCTGTCCTTCTAGCTCAGCAAAATATACATGTAACCTTTGCCACACCCTGGAAGGCCATTTCCATGGCTGTAATGGTACTGATGGTGGTTTCTTGCTCACCGATTGACATATTGTACACTGACTAACTATGTACTCTATCTCTTTATCTAAACCTGGCCACCATAAATAACAGCGTGCAAAGCTCTTGGTCAAGCACATTCCCAGGTGCTGGTCATGAAGATCTCCTAACCATTTAGACCTGAACCTAGTTGGGATAACCACTCTTGCTCCCAACTGACAATTCATTCCTACGAATGAAGTATGGATGGATATCTTCCTCTGATACCTGTTTTGGCCATCCATTTGCTATGTAATCATACACCTTTGACATAATTGGGTCACGTTTGGTTGCCCTACCAATCTCTTCAGCTGTGACTGGCAGCTCATCAATGTATGAGAAATAGAACACTTCTTCCTTATTGGGTGTAACTTGTGATGGGGATGGCAACCTGGACATAGCATCAGCATTACTGTGATCAGCTGATTTTCTGTACTCAATGTCATATGCATACGCTGACAAAATTAAAGCCCATCTCTGCATTCGGGCTGCAGCTAAGGTTGGAACTGGGGACTTTGGATGGAGGATTGCTGTCAGGGGCTTATGGTCAGTAACTATGGTAAACTTACGACCAAACAAGTATTTGTGAAACTTCTTGACCCCAAAAATCAATGACAAAACTTCCCTTTCAATCTGCGCATAATTCCGCTCACTGGCACGGAGAGTGCGTGAAGCAAAAGCAATTGGTCTCTCCTCCCCACTATCTAGTACATGAGAGATCACTGCCCCAACTCCTTAGGTACATCATAGTGAACTAACATGGTACTCTCTACTAACTGGCTTTTACACTCTTTGAATGCTGTTTCACATTCATTTGACCACTTCAAAGGGACCTGTTTTCTCAACAGCTCATTCAGTGGATGTAACAATGAAGCCAAGTTTGGGAGGAACTTTCCGTAATAATTCAAAAGACCCAAAAATGATCAAAGTTCAGAGACATTCTTGGGAGTGGGTGCATTTCTGATTGCATCCAGCTTTCCCTTGCTTGGATGAAAAACATCTTTGTGTACTCTGTGCCCTAAGTACTCCACTGAGATTTGAAACAACTCACGCTTGTGAGCTGTCACTCGTATTCTGTGATTCTCTAGCTGTTTGAGCACTTCATTCAACACCTCATCATGGATTTGCCTGTTTGATGCTGAAATGAGTATGTTATTTAAATAACACATTACCCCTTCAATCCCTTGCAAAATTTGGTTCATCGCCCCCTGGAATATGCCAGGGGCAGAAGACACTCCAAATGGTAGTCTATTGAACTGATATAGGCCTCGGTGAGTATTTATAGTCAAGCATGACTTGGACCCTTCATCTAACTCAAGTTGTAGGTAGGCGTTTGTTAGATCTAACTTCAAAAAGATCTGACCACCTGTCAGTGTTGTGAACAAATCTTCCACATTTGGCAACGTATTGGGTAGATTGCACTCTAGATCCTAGTTTACGGTTACCTTATAATCACCACACAGCCTTACCTTACCATCTGACTTAGGTACAACAACAATGGGTGTAGCCCAATTACTCAGATCTACCCTAAAGATAATGTTCTCAGTTTCTAGTTTTTTGAGTTCTTGCTCAACTTTCTCCTTGAGTGCATATGGTACGGGACGTGGCTTGCAGTAAACTGGTCTTGTGTCCTTCTGCACTCTGACACTCGCCTTGAAGTCTTGGACGGACTGCCCGTTTTGCTGAACATCTTCAGATACCGCTTGATGACATCCTCTCTCGATGCAAATTTCGCTTCCACATGAAAAATCTCATTCCAATCCAGCTTCAGTGATCCCAACCAATTTCTACCTATCAAGGCAGGCTTGTCTTCTGCCACTACTATGAGAGGCAAGCTCTGACACTTATCGTTGTATTTCACTGATATGGTGACACTTCCCACTGCAGGGATTTGCTCTCCTGAGTAGCCTCGCAGCTCTACCTTCGATTTCTCTAGTCGATAATCACGCAACTTGTCGCGATATAGTGATTCCGGTACAACGCTCACGGATGCACCAGTGTCGATTTCCGTGGGTATCCTGGTTCCTGCGACATCTACTTGGATGACGATACCTCGCGAATCGCTGTTAGATACCTTCGTGCTCCTGATAATGTGAATCTCCAGAAACTCCTCGTCCTGCTGCTTCTCTTCAATGGTATGTAGTGACTGGCGATTTCTACTTCTAGCATTGCCAGTTGGTTTACTCTTCTGTCGGCATGCCTTCACAAGATGCCCAGTTTTCTTGCAGTAGAAACACTCTGCCTTGACACATGGACAGCTTTGAGCGATGTGTTGTCCCAGGCACTGATAGCACGACTTCAATACACTTTTACTTTTAGCCTGCAGCCGATTCACCTCGGTTGTCTGATGACTGGAAATGGCGCTCAACTCTCGGGAGTATCGGTCGGCCATATCCATCGACATCGCTGTCTGACAAGCTAAGTCAAAAGTCAAGTTAGGGGTTGTCAACAATTTACTTCTGATACGTCCTGAAATTTTCCGAAATGACGGTGAATGGATAGCTTTTTTAAAGCTACAATGTATTCACTGATACCCTCATCATTTAATTGATCACGTGTTCCAAAACATTAAATTTCAGCTATTTCCAGGGGCTCAGGACTGTAGTGCTGTTCTAACTTGTTTAGGATCTCCTTCAGTGGCTTGTCCTTTGGCTTGGCGGGAACAAGCACATTTTTCAGGGTTTCGTACATTTCGGGGCCTGCTTCTGTCAAAAAAATAGCCCGTTTCATTTCTAAAACCACCCGGTTATGGTTTACATCATCGGGGACTTCGACAATCCTATTCGCGGTGATAAACATTTCTAGCCACTCCACATACGCTTCAAAAGTCTCTCAGTCACAATGGAACTCACCCAAGCACCCTATTATTCCTGTAGGCGCGGCCATCTGGACTCTGGCAACATCGACAGTTCAGCCACATATGCTTGAAATTTACCTCGCATTTTTAAGTTTTTCTGCAAAACGAAGAACCTCTAACAGTCCCTCCATTGGTTGGCAGGATTATCCTCCAACAAAAATTTCAGCTAGGGAATCCGCAATCGCATCCTCATCACCAATTCAGTGATATCTTGAGACACAGCATATATATACACAATAGCAGAACACGGCTTCTGGTAAGAACTGTACTGCACAGGGCTTTATCTTATATATTATACATATATAAAAGGATAGTGGTGTCTGTCTGTCTGTCCAGGCATCACTCAAAAGCTATAGAGCGTACCTACACATATGTTATATCAAAAGAAAGGTTATGATTAGGAGGGTGTCCTATGCGTATTTACTTTTTGGTCAGACAAAAATTGTTCAGACAGTGGACAAAAAATGTTCAAAATTCCGCTCATTAGCGGTTGGCCAATCATACGGGGGAAATCCGCTCATTAGCTTTGAGTGACGTAAAGGTTGACCAATCCGTGTGCTGCGTCACGGGGGGCGTTTCATGGCGTTTGTGGGTGGGGCCTTATCCTTCAAACTGCCGTTATTCAGGTGAGTGGTGGCCATTACAGGCTGGCCGGGCCTGAAGCTCAAAAAATTTCTCTCTCTGTCTCTGTCCTCTTCCCTCTCTACTTCTCTCTCTCTCTCTCCTTCACTCTCTCTCTCTCTCTCCTTCCCCCTCTCTCTCCTGCCGTGAGTGCGGGACCGGCTAAACTGGGGCTTTACAATGAGCCGTCCCCGACCGCAATCGGACATGGGAGTCCGCAGCGAAAGGCATTCGTCTGCCGCCCGGCCAACCGGGCCCAAAGGCCCGCCGTGTTAACCGTCAGGAACCCCGGGCTCGCTTTGGAGCGCTGGGCACCCGGCCTCCCGTTGTCGGACTGACTCCGTTCTGGTACCGAGGTGAGTCCGGCCGGGCCTGAGGCGCTAGGGAGGGAGGGAGAGGGGAGGGAGGGAGAGAAAGGAAAGGAGGGAGAGAGAGGGGGAGGGAGGGAGAGGGGAGAGGGAGGGAGAGGAGAGGGAAGGAGAGGAGATGGGGAGGGAGGGAGAGGGGAGGGAGGGAGAGGAGAGGGGGAGGGAGAGGGGGAGGGATGGAGAGGAGGGGGAGGGAGGGAGAGGAGAGGGGGGAGAGAGGGGGAGGGAGGGAGAGGAGAGGGGGAGGGAGGGAGAGGAGAGGGGAGGGAGGGAGAGGAGGAGGAGGGAGAGGAGAGGGGGACGGAGGGAGGGAGAGGAGGGGGAGGGAGAGGAGAGGGGGAGGGAGAGGAGAGGGGGAGGGAGAGGAGTGGGGGAGGGAGAGAGAGAGGAGAGGGGGAGGGAGAGGAGAGGGGCAGGGAGGGAGAGGAGAGGAGAGGGGGAGGGAGAGGAGAGGGGGAGGGAGGGGAGAGGAGAGTGACCAGCCCACCAGTCTCATAACCAGTTTTACAAAAAAGCCTGGCATTTGTGGGCGGGGCCTAATCCTTCAAACTGCCGTTACTGAGGTGAGTGGCGGCCATTACAGACCGGCCAGGCCTGAAGCTTAAAAAATTTCTCTCTCTCTCTCTCTCCTTCCCCCCTCTCTCTCTCTCTCTCTCCTCTTCCCTCTCTTCTTCCCTCTATCTCTCTCTCCTTCCCTCTCTATCTCTCTCTCCTTCCTCCTCTTTCTCTTGCCATGAGTGCGGGACCGGGGAAAACCGGGGCTTTCACACGAGCCATCCCCGACGGATATCGGACACGGGAGTCCGCAGCGAAAGACGTTCCACTGCCGCCCGGCCAATTGGGTCCAAAGGCCCGCCGCGTTAACCATGAGGAACCCCGGGCTCGCTTCGGAGCGATGGGCACCCGGACTCCCGGTGTCGGATATGCTCCATTCTGGTACTGTGGTGAGTCGGAGGGAGAGGAGAGGGAGAGAGAGGGAGAGGGGAGGGAGGGAGAGAGAGGGAGGGAGAGAGAGCGGGGAGGGAGGGGGAGAGAGAGAGGGGCAGGGAGAGAGAGGGGCAGGGAGAGAGAGGGGCGGAGAGAGAGAGAGGGGAGAGACAGGGGCAGGGAAAGAGAGGGGTGGGAGAGAGAGGGGGAGGGAGAGAGAGAGGGTGAGGGAACTTCCCGCCGACCTCACAAAATGGCGGCCGCCCTTCTTCACCCGCAGTCTCTCTCTCTCTCCCCCCTAGTCTCTCTCTCTCTCCCCCCCAGTCTCTCTCTCTCTCTCCCCCCCAGTCTCTCTCTTCTCCCCCCAGTCTCTCTCCCTCTCTCTCTTCCCCCCAGTCTCTCTCTCCCCCCCAGTCTCTCTCTCTCTCTCTCCCCCCCAGTCGTTCTCTCCCCCCCAGTCGCTCTCTCCCCCCCAGTCTCTCTCTCCTCCCCGTCTCTCTCTTCTCCCCCCAGTCTCTCTCTCGATCCCCGGGCCTCTCTGCCCCCCCCCAGTCTCTCTCTCTCTCTTTCCCTCTCTCTCTCTCTCTCCTTCCCACACAGACAGACAGACAAACTCATTTATATATATATAAAAATTATTTCTACTTTTTACATAACAACATGCCCTCAAAAAACCCACGGCACCGCCGGGCACTCCAGCTAATTATTATATACATCAGTAGTCCACCAGGTGGCTCTATTACACCTACCACGGGAATTCTTAAAGGGACCTTGCATCAAAAGCCCTATCGCGGGAATTCTTCAGGGGACTGTGCTTCAAAAGCACTCCAACTGCCTCGGCTGTTTCCATGGAACCAATTTGAAACAAGTTTTTAAAAAGGCAAAATGTAAAAGACGTAAAGGAACATTCAACAAAGCAGAAATAATCATAATAATGGGAGAATAAATGGAAAGACTTATATATGACTTCAAGCCTTCCACTTAGTTGGCAGATAATCTACCTAAACTGAACTTCAGGAGTCTAGTGCAAGAATATAAAGCTAATATGCTAGTTGGTGTGGAACTGAACTAGGTTCGATCCGATTTAGCTGACTTAGGCCACATGCATGTCCACCATCCAAGGGCAGCCCAGATTTTGGATCCAGTGTCTGCGTTTGTTGGTGAAAACTTCCCTAGCACCTCTGAGGTTGTCCCATGAACTACTGTAGTCCAATTTTTCTGCGCATCCACTACTAAAAGCAAAGGGGAGTGTAGGGACTGAAGGATGAAAAAAAGAAAGACTTGCATTTATATAGCACCTTTCACGACCTCAGGATGTCCCAAAGTGCTTTTCAAACAATGAAGCACTTAAGAACATAAGAACATAAGAAATAGGAGCAAGAGTAGGCCATTTGGCTCTTCGAGCCTGCTCCGCCATTCAATAAGATCATGGCTGATTTTCTACCTCAACTCCGCTTTCCTGCACTATCCCCATATCCCTTGATTCCCTTAATATTCAAAAAATTATCGATCTCAGACTTGAATATACTCAACGACTGAGCCTCCACAACCCTATGGAGTAGAGAATTCCAAAGATTCACCACCCTCTGAGTGAAGAAATTTCTCCTCATCTCAGTCCTAAATGGCCGACCCCTTATTTTGAGACTGTGACCCCTGGTCCTAGACTCCCCAGCCAGGGGAAACATCCTCCCTGCATCTACCCTGTCAAGCCCTGTAAGAATTTTGTATGTTGCAATGAGATCACCTCTCATTCTTCTAAACTCTAGAGAATAAAGGCCTAGTCTACTCAATACTCCTCATAGGACAATCCCCCCATCCCAGGAACCAGTCTGGTGAACCTTCGTTGCATTTCTTCTCTGGCAAGTATATCCTTCCTTAGGTAAGGAGATCAAAGCTGTACACAGTACTCAAGGTGTGGTCTCTTCCAGGCCCTATATAATTGCAGTAAAATGTCTTTACTCTTGTACTCAAATCCTCTTGTAATAAAGGCCAACATACCATTTGCTTTCCTAATTGCTTGCTGTACCTGCATGTTAACTTTCAGTGATTTGTGTACAACGACACCCAGGTCCCTCTGAACACCAACATTTCCCAATCTCACCATTTAAAAAATACTCTGCTTTTCTATTTTTCCTACCAAAGTGGATAACTTCACATTTTTCCACATTATATTCCATTTGCTATGTTCTTGCCCATTCACTTAGCCTGTCTATATCCTGTTGAAGCCTCTTTGCATCCTCCTCACAACTTACATTCCCACCCGGCTTTGTATCATCAGCAAACTTGGATATATTACATGTGGTCCCCTCATCCAAATCATTGATATAGATTGTGAATAGCTGAGGCCCAAGCACTGATCCTTGTGGTACCCCACTAGTTACAGCCTGCCAACCTGAAAATGACCAGTTTATTCCTAATCTCTGTTTTTCTGTCCATTAACCAATCCTCAATCCATGCTAGTATATTACCCCTAATCCCATGAGCCCTAATTTTGTTTAATAACCTCTTGTGTGGCACCTTATTGAATGCCTTCTGAAAATCCAAATACACCATATCCACTGGTTCCCCCTTATCTATCCTGCTAGTTACAACCTCAAAAAACTCTAACAGATTTGTCAAACACGATTTCCCTTTCATAAATCCGTGTTGACTCTGCCCAATCCTATTATTATTTTCTAAGTGTCCTTAATAATAGATTCTAGCATTTTCCCTCCTTTCTTAAATAGTGGGGTTACATTTGCTACCTTCCAATCCACAGGAACCATTCTAGAATCTATGGAATTTTGGAAAATGACAACCAATGCATCCACTATCTCTATAGCCAACTTTTTCAAAACCCGAGGATGTTGGCAATCAGGTCATGGGGATTTATTGGCTTTCAGTTCCATTAATTTCTCCAGTACTATTTTTTTACTAATACCAATTTCTTTCAGTTCCTCATTCTCACTGGAGCCTTGGTTCTCCATATTTCCAGGAAATTTTTTCTATCTTCTTCCATGAAGACAGACAATTTGGCTGCCATTTTTTCAATGGAGGCGGGTTGGGTGCAGGTCAGGTGGTTTCCGGCTTCCAGTCCCGCCCCCAACTGCATCCGGCCCACAGATGTGATTTTACGTTGATTGACCTAGTTAAGCCTGCTCTGCGGGCTTGCCAGCCAATTAAGAGGAAGCCGGTCAGATGACATCATTTGATGACGCGTCATCTGCCGGTTTTCTTAAAGGGACCACGCACAATTTTTTTTGACAGCTGATTTCTCAGTGTTTGACACCATTGAGGTGCTGCAAACACTGACAATCACTGTACAAAGGTGAGCTCTTGCATCCAGGCTCTCCAATGACTCCCTCCATAGGCTGGAATAGATGGCAGCTGCAGGTGAGGTGACAGGACGATCTGTCACTGGTGAGAGAGGTTCTCCCAATGAGGGGGCACTGAACATGGATTTAAAAACTTGTTACCTAAATGAATTTCCCAACATTTTCTTACCTCTGAGACTCACCAGTGCACCATTGGATCCTTCACACCGCTTCTGCAGCTGTCATCAATCCAGAAACATAACAGCAGACTCACACCATGCCACAGAAGCGGCAAACTTAAAAAATAGCCTGCCAACTACTATCAACTACCTGTTAATAGACAGGTAATTAGCTTTAATCCTCTTCCCGCTGCTAGGTGTCGGGTCCATGAGCAAATCGAGGACCCGACACTTGGGAAAAATGTTTGGAGGCGGTATTAACGGTGGGATCGGAACCCGCCATCAATCAAAACAATTTTACCCTTTGACCCGCCTCCAAACATGCCCTCTGAGCACTGGCAAAATCCAGCCCAAAGTATTTGTTTAATTTCTCTGCTATTTCTTTATTCTCCATTATAATTTTTCCTGTCTCAGCCTGTAAGGGACCCACATTTATTTTCACTAATCTTTTCCTTTTTACATACCTAAAGAAGCTTTTACAGTCTGTTTTTATGTCTCTCGCTAGTTTACTCTCATATTCTATTTTCCCTTTCTTTATCAATTTCTTGATCCTCCTTTGCTAAATTCTAAAATCCTCCCAATCCTCAAGCTTACTACTCTTTTTGGCAACATTATAAGCCTCCTCCTTTGATCTAATACCATCTTTAACTTCTCTTGGTAGCCACCATTGGAACACTTTTCCTGTGGGGTTTTTGTGCCTTAAAGGAATGTATATTTGTTGTAAATTATGTATTAATTCTTTAAATGCCAGCCTTTGCTTGTCTACCATCATACCTTTTAATGTAGTTTCCCAATCTATGTTAGCCAACTTGCCCCTCATACCTATGTAGTTTGCTTTGTTTAGAATTATGACCATGGTTTCATATTTAACTAAATCACTTTCAAACTCAATATAAAATTCTATCATATTATGGTCACTCTTCCCTACTGTTTGAAGTGTAGTCACTGTTGTAATGTAGGAAATGCAGCCGCCAATTTTGCACACAGCAATTTCCCACAAACTGCAATGTGAAAATGACCAGTGAATCTGTTTCTGTGTTGTTGATTGAGGGATAAATATTGGCCAGGACACCAGGGATAACTTCCTTGCTCTTCTTCGAAATAGTGCCATGGGATCTTTTACATCCAAGTTAGAGAGCAGGCAGGGCCTCAGTTTAACATCTCATCTGAAAGACAGCACCTCCAACAGTGCAGCACTCCCTCAGCACTGCACTGGAGTGTCAGCTTAGATTTTTGTGCTCATGTCCCTGGAATGGGACTTGAACCCAGTGGCCTAGAAATTCGGTTGTTAGCGCCAGTGGTTAGCGCCTAAAGAGACCGAGAATTGGGGCATTACCCAATGTTGGGGCGGGCGCAATGAAGATAGCGACAACTCCCATATTGACTATACATTTAACGCCTGCGCTAAGTGTTTGCGCGCGCCCGCGTGCGCAAGCAGATCATGACGTCATTTCAGTGTGCAACGCCTTTTAGGCGCCCCTGCCCGGATATTGGGTGGCGCCCGGAGCCTTTATGCCTAGCGCTATTAGTGACAGTTCGAAGGAACGTTAGCAGGCCCTTCTCGTAGTCGGGGGGCGCTATTTAAAGGGGACAGCTCTAGTATAAAAGCTGCAGCCACTTGGCCTGTTCATTGCGATCGTTGGTGGAGAGAGTTGGTGAGCTACTGTGGAGCAGAGTTTTTGGAATTTAGCATTAGAGTACTTGGGACCTTCAAACCTGTCCGGAGCAGTTGGAGCACTAGACCTAACAGCCTTTTGACCAACTGGCATCGGAATGGGAGCTGCTTTGGAGGGCGACGGCCTCATGGCCGAACACTATGAAGGGGCAGAGAGGTGGCGGGAGAGAGGGCTGGGATTGGCCAGAAGGAGGAGGGGCAATGGAGGTCGGCCAATCCGAGGGTATGCTGCGAGGGTCTTTAGGCAGCAGGTGTCATACCTTGACATGTTGGAGGAGCACTGTGTGCGAAGGCTCTGATTCGGGAGGGACGTTGTTACTGAGCTGTGCCACCTGCTTGCTGAGGATCTGCAGCCGTGTCTACGGTGCAGGACCTCTCTGTCGGTGGCCGTTAAACTGACTGTTGCCCTCAATTTTTATGCCACCGGATCCTTTCAGTCAGCCACTGGGGACATTGCGAATATCTCTCAGTTTGCAGTCCACTGTTGCATCCGGCAATTTACAGCTGCCCTTTATAGGTGAAGGCGTCAATTCATCACCTTCCCTCTGACCCTGGAGAAGCAGGCGCAGGGCTTCGCTGCTATTGCGGACTTCCCCATGGTGCAGGGGGCGATTGACTATACACACGTGGCTTTGAGGGTGCCATTCCAGAATCCTGAGGACTTCCACAACCGCAAGGGGTCCCACTCCCTCAACGTGCAGCTGGTCTGTGACCACCGCCAAATCATCATGGCAGTCAACGCCCAATTCCCAGGGAGCAGCCACGATGCCTTTATCCTGCGGCAGACCTCAGTTTGTAACCTTTTTGAGGGGCCGGCTCGACCACGAGGCTGGCTTATTGGGGACAAGGGCTATCCTCTCTGCCCATGGCTGATGACACCACTCCGTGTGGCCGCCACCCCAGCAGAAGAGCTGTACAACAGCAGCCATCAGGCGACCAGGAACATTGTAGAGCACTCTATTGGTGTGCTCAAACAGCGTTTCCGATGTCTGGACCATTCGGGGGGAGCCCTGCAGTACTCGCCGGAGCAAGTGGGTCACATCGTCGTCGTCTGCTGCATGCTCCACAACTTGGCGATTCGACGCACCCAGCCAATTCCAGCTGTCCCTCAACGACCAGCAGAGCAGGCGGACGAGGAGGAGGAGGAGGAGGAAGAGCAGGTGGAGGAGGAGGAGGAGGAGGCGCATGCGGACGAGGAGGAGGAGGAGGAGGAAGATGGAAGGGCTCCTGAAAGTGGAAGGGCCATCCGTCAGAGGCTCATCAGGACTCGTTTCGAGGCCCCTCTGGCGGAATGATGGGTGTCTTTACTCCTGCGCACTTTGGATGTTTGAAAGCCTCTGAAGGCCAGCATCACTGTAATTAGTCGCATGTACCATAGCACATTAAAACTTTTCTTTATTGTCACAAAAGTCTTTCATTACAGCAAAACAACGTCATGTCAACAGAAACCATAACTAACAAAATAACAGTTAACTCTTCGGCAAAGCCGCAAAACTCAACAAACCATTTCCAACAATTACAACAGGTGAGGGTGTCCTTGAATTTGGCCAAAGAAACGTCTCAGCACCTCCCTCTACTGCTGGCCCCTTGATGGAGAACGACTTCTCTTTCGCGGTCGGCCCCTTCCCTCCCTGCTGCTCCTACGTAATTGAACCCCAGTGAAGGGGTCAAGGCTGGGGGATGCCTGCTGACTGTGTGGAAGCGCAGAAGCCCCTGAGGGACGGCCTGGCCGACCTCTGGGCTTGGAGGGTGCGGACGCAGGATGCTTGATCTGAGCATGGCTGGAAGCAGTGTGCACTGCAGGTGGTGGCAGCTGCACTGCAGACGTACCAGCGCTGGCATGTGCAATGGTCACCTGCCGAGAGCGGACACCTGCACCATGGTCGGACGACACACTGGCTCTCTGAGGGGACCGGCTCGGCTCATCCGCCACAATCGCATGCTCCACTGATTCCTGGCCTTGTATGGGACTGGAAGGGCCCGGGGTGATCCTAGCTGATGCAGATAGGGTAGCTGCAGTGAGAGTTCGCATTGCCTCAATCTGGGTGTGGATGAGGCTGGCAAGTGACTGCATGGCAGCAGTGAGGACCTGTGTGGCAGGTGCCAGTGCTTCGGAGAAGCCCTGGACAGTTCTTTCCATTGCTTCGGACAAGGCCGGTGCCGACCGTTCCATTGCCTCGGACAAGCCCTGGACAGACCATTACAGGGATTGTCCGAAGCCCTGAACAGTCCTTTCCAAAGCGGCCTCGAAGCCCTGGACAGTCCTCTCCATTGTTGCCCCGAAGCCCTGGAGAGTCCTCTCCATTGTTGCCCCGAAGCCCTGGAGAGTCCTCTCCATTGCTGCCCCGAAGTCCAACACACTCTTTGCCAGTGTATCTATTAACTGAGGCATCCTCCCCACTGCAGCCATCAGCTCAGTGTGCCTGATCCGGGCCTGGGTGCTCATTTCAGCCAGGTGACGCACCTCCTCTGCACTCTGTGCAGCAGTCATCACTACCTGCCTTGCCCTCCGGGGAGACGGTGCCCGAACTTGCCTACCCCCCTTGCGTTGCTGCATGCCGCTTGTTCCGGCAACTGGCTCATCCTCAGAGCCCCCCCCCCCTCCCCTCCAGGGAACTACTATCCCCAGTCTGCAGATGTGTATGCTCCCCTGAGATTGGAGCGGATGCTCCGGCTTCCTCCTGATCCTCGCCTCCGGAGGCACTGGCACTGGCAGCTTCAGGGCGTTGAGCCTGAGTTGGTGATGAATCATCTGAAAGCAGGGAGGTGGAAGAGTGGCTTTAGCAAAAGGACAGGTTGGCGGAAAGGCATGCCAGATTGCGGCAAGGCTCTGACATGGCTGCACACTGAGGAAGCATGCTGGCGGGAGGACCAAGTGGAAGGAAACAGCTGGAAAAGGTGAGAGCCTTACCCTCGCTGTCGGAAATGGGGTCGGCAGCTGCAGTGGTAACAGGACCACACAGACGTCCTCCAAGAATCTGGTGCACTCTCTCCTCGAGATCCGTGAGAGTGACGACTTGTGGAGGCCCACCACCGGTTCGCCGCTGGTCCTTTCGCATCGCCGCCAGCTTGGACTGCAGGGGAAAGAAGGGGAAGCTCTGTAACATGATGCCTTGAGAGATCATCTCATGCCCCCCATGGTGCAAGAGCCCTTACATGTGGCCTTGAGAGATCATCGCATGCCCCCCATGGTGCAAGAGCCCTTACATGTGGCCTTGAGTGAAATGTCCATGTGTGTGCCCAGAAAGGGCCATGGGCGCTTGCTGACAGATGGCCATTGGGGCATCATGGCAACAGGGTGCTCGAAGTCAGGTGCAGATGGAGGGAATCAGAAGTTTGCATAAACAACACTCACCCTAACGACCCGAGTGAGGTCGTTGAATTTCTTCCTGCACTGAACAGGGGTCCTGGTCGCCATGCTGCTGGAGTTGACCCTCAGAGAAACCTCCCTCCAAGATTGCCGTTAACCCTTTAATTCGGCCTCCTGCCATTGTCAGGATACAGAACATCTCGACGGCGCTCCACTGCAGACACCAACTGGTCCAGAGCCTCAGTGCTGAAGCGCTCTGCTCTCTGTCTCACCTTCTCCATCCTGACTAAGGCCTAGAAATTCAGTTGGTTGCGCCAGCCGTTAGCGCCTTAGGAGGAGTAGATGTCGGGCGCTAGGCGGGTAGCGCCCGGGCGCAGCGCGAACTGCGCCTCGCCCCAACTTCACTAGAGATTTAGCGGCGGCGCAAAGTCTTTGCGCGTGCAGATCATGACGTCATTTCCTCGTGCAACGCCCTTTGTGCGCCCCCAGCCGGAACTTCAGTGGCAACGCCCCATTGTGCGCCTGGCGCCCCTAGCAACTGTTAGAGTGGAACGGTGCTCAGCCGATGCGGGGCGCGGGGGGCGCAAATTAAAGGGCACTCCTCCTGCACTATAAAAGGCTGCCATTTCACAGCACTCCCTCTTGAGAAACGGATCTTTGGAGAGAGACCAAGGTAGATAGCTTTCTGCTTTGGCCCAACACTCGGACAGGTACTTCTGGCTTCAGGCCACAGCTTTCCACTAGTATTTGCCTTCATTGACATCTCATTGTTTGCCAGCATATTATGGGGGCTGCAATGGGTGTCAACGCTGGCTTTCTCAATTACATCCAAAGGGCTCACAGACGCCGTGAGAGAGTGGCAGCCCTGGCTAGACGGAGAGGGGGCAACAGGCGTCGGCAAAGGAGGCCTTACCCACCCAGGGTATACCGCCAGCAGTTCTCCTATCTCAACATGTCTGAGGAGCAGTGTGTTCGGAGGCTGCGATTCAGAAGGGACGTGGTCACAGAGATCTGCCAGCTGCTTGGCGGTGATCTGCAGCCACAGCTGAGGAGCAGGACGTCTCTGTCGGTGGCAGTGAAGGTGACAGTGGCTCTCAACTTCTATGCCACCGGCTCCTTCCAATCCGCTACTGGGGACATTGCCAACATCTCCCAGTTCGCCGTGCATTGCTGCATCTGCCAGGTCACCAATGCCCTTTTCAAAAGGAGACGTCATTTCATCTCCTTCTCCATGACCCTTGCCAAGCAGCAACAGCGTGCAATGGGCTTTGCAGCATTCGCGGGCTTCCCCATGGTGCAGGGCGCCATTGACTGCACGCATGTGGCTTTGCGGGCACCTCTGGAGAATGCCGAGGATTACCACAACCGGAAGGGCTACCATTCGCTGAACGTCCAGCTGGTGCGTGACCACAGGCAGCTCATCCTAGCTGTCAATGCCCGCTTTCCAGGCAGCAGCCACGATGCCTTCATCCTGCGACAGACTTCTGTGGCAGACATGTTCCAGGCCCAGCCTCACCCACGAGGATGGCTTATCGGGGACAAAGGCTATCCTTTGTGTACCTGGCTGATGACCCCGCTCCGTGCGCCCAGCACCCCTGCTGAAGAGGGATACAACGAGAGCCATCAAGCAACCAGGAACATCATCGAACAAACAATCGGCGTCCTGAAGCAACGGTTCCGCTGTCTGGATCATTCCGGTGGAGCCCTACAGTATTCGCCGGAGCGAGTCTCCCATTTCGTGGTCGTTTGCTGCATGCTGCACAACCTGGCTATCCGCAGGACTCAGCCACTGCCACCACAGATTGGAGGACCACCTGAGGAGGAGGAGGAGGAGGAGGAGGACCAGCACAGGAGGGAGGCAGAAAGTGCAAGGGCCGCCCGTCGCCGGCTTATTGAACGTCGGTTCTAGGCCCCCTCTCAGGGACTGGCTTGTGCCAATGTCAGCAGATGAATGTAGCCGCTCCACAAGCCCTCAGCCGAGCAGGGCAACCAGGACTCAACCAAAAAACCATGCAAACTGCAATTTAACAACAATAATTTATTGAAAACCTCTGCCCTTCCCACATTACATGCTCATGTGGAGAAGCCCCCTCCAAAAACACAAAACTACCAGTCTCGGCCTTACAAAAAGAAAGAAAGACACCAGTCTCGGCCTTACAAAAAGAAAGAAAGACACCAGTCTCGGCCTTACACAAAAACAACTGCACCAGTGTCGGCCTTACAACAAGCACCAGGCATTTGTGCATACCTCTACTTTTTGCCCTGCGAGGGCGATGCCTTGCGCATCCTTGCCTGGCCCCTGCCCGCCCTGCTGCTCCTCCTCAATGGGAGCCCAGTGGCTGCAGCAAGGCTGGGGGAAGGCTGCTGAGGGGCAGGTGGCGAGACGGCAGATGCCCTTGGGGGTCGGCCTGCACCAGCTCTGGCCTTGGAGTGGCCGGCTGCTGACTGCTCCAACTCTGGCTGGGCGGCAGCAGTCTGTCCAGCAGCTCGTGGCAGCTGCAATGGCGGAGTGGCAGTGTCGGCTGCAGGAATGGTGGCAACCTGGCAGATCGCAGGTGCTCGCTGGTCGCCTGACACATTGGCACTCGCACGGGCCAGCACTGCAGCATGCGCAGCAAACAGCTGAAGGACAGACTGCTGGGCTGCTGCTGCGCGGCGAGTGCCCTGGCGATGCCTGGCTGATCCAGCGAGGGTGGCAGCAGTTAGTGCCCGTGTGGCCCTGGTCTGTGTCCGCATGACACCAGCCAGTGAATGGACGGCACCACTGAGCACTTGGCTAGAAGCCGACTGTGCTGCCGCAAAGTCCTGCAGACTCCTGGCCTGTGCTGCCGCGATGTCCTGCAGACTCCTGGCCTGTGCTGCACTGAATAGTTCCAGACTCCTGGCCTGTGCTGCACTGAATTGTTGCAGACTCCTGGCCTGTGCTGCCCCAAATTCCTGCACATTCCTTGCCAGTGACTCTATGGAGTCAGGCATCCTTGCCACTGCAGCCATGAGCTCAGTGTGCCTGCGCTCAGCCTGGACGGCCATTTCCTCTAGGAGGCGCACCTCCTCTGTGCTCACCGTCGCAGGACTGGAGGCCGCACTCACCCTCTGGGGAGAAGTCCGCCGAGCTTCCCCACCCCTCCCGCGTTGCTGCAGGCCGCTGGGCCCCGGAGCTTCACTCTCCTCTGACCCTTCCCCCCGGCTCCCCTCCAGGGAAGACGTGTCCCCTACATTGCCATGGGCTGGCGCGGCTGAGGGTGGCACTGATGGGCCGGCTTCCTCTTCCTCCTCCTCGTCTTCTGAAGGGCTGACAGTGGCAGCTTGAGGGCCCGCCTCCTCACCTGGCGATTCACCATCTGAAAGCAGGAAGGCACAAGAGTAGCTTTAGAGTGAGGACAGGGCGGCAGCGAGGGAGGCATGAGTGGTGCCATTCACCGCATTGGTCGGACAGTGGCAAAGGATGCTGATCTGATGCGCAAGTGGAACGAGAGAGGTCCAAAAGGTGATGCCCTTACCATTGGTGCCCAGAACAGGGTCGGCATCTCCACTGGCGACGGGGCCAATCAGCCGGCCTCCCATAATGCGCTCCACACGCTGGTCGAGGTCGGAGAGCTCTTTGAGGTCAGGACGGCCTCCCCCGGTCTCAGTTCGGTTGCGCCGGTTGTGCGCAACCTTGGCCTGCACGAGAAAGGACGGCCTCTAAGTACAGTGTGTAGCCCTGATCTTGTCTGCACTGCCTCCCATGGTCGAATAGCTTGGACAGTATGTAGCCCTGATCTTGCCTGCACTGCCTCCCATGGTCGAATAGCTAGTACAGTGTGAAGCCCTGATCTTGTCTGCAATGCCTCCCATGGTCGAATAGCTAGTACAGTGTGAAGCCCTGATCTTGTCTGCAATGCCTCCCATGGTCGAATAGCTTGGACAGTGTGTAGCCCTGATCTTGTCTGCAATGCCTCCCATGGTCGAATAGCTTGGACAGTGTGTAAAGTGCTGAATGTGCAATTGATTTTCATGCCAGTCCCATAGCTGCTGGATGAGGGCTGGCCATTAGGGCTTTCAGGTCCCTTTGCCCATAATGTGAGGTGCACATGCAAGGATGAGGAGTGTGGTGTATGTAACCGTTCCACCTTTAAGAGAACTATTTTAAGAGATGCACTACTTTATCTTGGCTGCTGTATACTGTAATACCGGTGGTGACCACACCGGTATATAAGTGCTGTGTAATGATTTATTGGGCAGTTCAGCCTGACCTCCGACTAGTAAAGACCTGTTGAATTTACTCTTGTGGTCTGTGTGCAGTTATTCTTATTAACAATAACTAGAACACACAGACTTAACAGTGGCGACGATGACGATCTTACCCTGCGGCAGAGATATATCCAAGGAAGTTTAACGGGCGTCGAGAAGAGGCATCCGCCCTCATCATCCTGCTGAGAAAAGACTCGGGTCTGAAGAGCAAGGAAGAATCCTGACATGAAGCCTTCCATCAGCAACAGGCAGTGATCATCCCTTCTATCACGGTGGTGGGTAAGCCGATCAGCGACGAGCAGCAAGTCGGCCACGTTGGCTGTGAAGTAGGGGAGGGAAAAACGGAGGATATAAGGGCGGAGAACTCGACCACGGCCGGGGAAAAGAGCCGGACAGAAGTCGGGGCCAGAGGCGCTGAGACTGGGGCAGCGTAAGGCACGGGAGCTGCGGTGAATGTAAACGCAGCCGGTGTAAAAGACCGGGCTGCAAGCGGGCTGGGAGACGCAACAGCGTCGAGAG
Organism: Somniosus microcephalus; assembly: GCF_052327205.1. Taxonomy (NCBI): domain Eukaryota; kingdom Metazoa; phylum Chordata; class Chondrichthyes; order Squaliformes; family Somniosidae; genus Somniosus; species Somniosus microcephalus. Next base: position 51,314,211 of record NC_140999.1, on the reverse strand, counting down.
AGAGCTCGACCGCGACCGGGGAAAAAGGCCGGGCAGCTACCGAGGCCGCGAGGCGCGGGATAAAATTTAAAAAAAACGCGGAGAACTCAGCCGCAGCCGGGGGAAAGGACCGGACTGCAAGAGGGGCTGGGAGGCACGATTTGAGAACCGCTGGGGAGGGCGAACGCAGCAATACGGCAATCGCCATTACAGCCAGCGGGGGAGAAAGGCAAACGCGGGAAGCCGCCATTTTCGTAGGCGGGGGAAGAAGACAAGCGCGGGAAACCGCCATTTTGAAAAAAAATAAAAGAAAAATTTCTTTTTGTTCCTCAAGAAGATTGCGAGGATGCCTAAGCGTGGTAACATCAACGATTTCGATCTCAATGTTGAAGATTGGGCCACGTATGTAGAACGCATAGAGATTTATTGTAAGGCAAATAACATATCAGATGAAGATAAAGCACTAACCTTACTAAACTCAATGGGTGCGAAGACATACGGACTATTGAAGCATCTTCTATCACCAGCTAAACCGGCGGATCAGGCTTTCGCTAATATTGTTGCTGTCCTGAGAAATCATTTGAACCCCACACCGCTGATGTTAGCGGAACGATTTAAATTTTATGCGAGAACGCAACTGAAAGAGGAAAGCAACGCGGAGTATTTAATTGAACTGCGTAAGCTAGCAAAATACTGTCAGTTTGGGGAAAGACTGACAGAGGCACTGAGAGACAAATTCGTGTGTGGATTGTCGAAAGAAGGAACACAAAAGCGGCTGCTTGAAGAGAATGATCTTACACTTGATAAGGCTGTCACTATTGCAGCATCGCACGAAGCCGCAGCGAGAGGCACTGCGGAAATGCAGCTGAAGGCAGCGGTACTCAGCGTAGATCAAATGGCTTTGGGTACAGCGAAATGTTATCATTGTGGAAAGACAACACACGATCAGAACCAATGCTGGTTTAAAAATCAGGAATGTAGAAAATGTGGCAAGCTTGGTCACATAGCTAAAGTATGCCGGTCAGGAAAGAAGACCAGCAACAAAAAGTCACCGCAGGAAAAGTGCAGAAAGGTACATAAGGTGGCTGAGAAGAGTTCGGATGAACAGAATTCGGATTCAGACTCCAACAGCAAGGAACTGGATAGTCTGAGAATTCACAATGTGAGTAAGGAAGCTGACCTACAAACTATCTGGGTCACACTTCAGATAGCAGGAGTCCAAGTGAAGATGGAATTGGACACCGGATCGGCGTTGACGGTCATGAATAAGCAAGATTACAAAAGGTTATTCACACATATTCCCCTACGGGATACGGAGATAGTATTGCAGACATACACGGGGCAAAGAGTATACCCCATCGGAAAGATAAAAGTCAAGGTGGTACACAAGGGCAAAGAACACCAAGGAATGGACTTATATGTACTGCCTGAGGGAGGTCCACCACTTCTGGGACGGGAGTGGATCAGGAAAATAAATATGGACTGGCACTCCCTAAAAGCAATAACGGTAGATTCCGGAAAAAAAGATGTAAAACCTGAACGATTGTCCAGAATATTGGATGAGGCTAAAGAGGTGTTCCAACAGGGACTGGGAACACTGAGAGGAATTACAGCAAAAATCAAGATTGCAGAACATGCAAACCCAAAATTTTTCAAAGCCAGACCGGTACCTTATGCGATACGACCTGCTGTGGAAGCTGAGCTGGAAGGGCTAGAACGTTCAGGAGTACTGTCTAAGGTGGACTGGAGTGAGTGGGCCACGCCCATTGTTCCCGTCATGAAGCGTTCATCGAGTAACAAGCCAGGCGAACCGGGGATGGTCCGCATCTGTGGAGACTTCAAGATCACGGTTAATCCGGTGCTTCACACGGTGCAATATCCGCTTCCGCTGATTGAGGATATCTTTGCTTCATTGTCTGGCGGGAAACACTTCACCAAGATAGACCTGGCACAAGCGTACTTACAGATGGAAGTTGAGGAAGAGTCGCGCCAGTATCTCACAATCAACACGCACAGAGGCTTGTATCGATATAATAGACTGGTTTTTGGAGTGGCTTCGGCTCCAGCAATTTGGCAGAGGGCTATGGAGCAGGTATTACAGGGAATTCCAAGCACTCAATGTTACTTGGACGATATCCTGATTACAGGAGATGACGATGAGGAACACCTTGCAAATTTGAAACTGGTGCTCACCAGATTGAAGGAATATGGACTTCGAGTTAATCACCAGAAATGTGAGTTCTTTCAGAAACGGATCTCGTACTGTGGTCATGTCATTGACCAGGAGGGGCTGCACAAGTCACCTGACAAGATCGAAGCTGTTGTGAAGGCTCCCGCTCCGGAAAATGTATCCCAGTTGAGGTCGTTCCTAGGGTTGATTAACTATTACCATAAGTTTCTGCCAAATCTATCCACGGTGCTGCACCCGCTGAACGCTCTTTTGCAGAAAGAAGTACCATGGAAGTGGAGCGAGGACTGTAAGAAGGCCTTTCACAAAAGCAAGGCATTGATCACCTCAGAGGAAGTGTTGGCTCACTTCAACCCAACGCTACCTATTCGATTAGCTTGTGATGCTTCTCCTTATGGTATTGGAGCAGTACTCTCACACAAGTTGCCAAATGGCTTGGAAAGGCCAGTCGCATTTGCATCCAGATCATTGACCTCCACTGAGCGCAACTATGCTCAGATAGATAGGGAGGCTCTCAGCCTTGTGTGGGGAGTAAAGAAGTTTAATCATTACCTGCAGGGCCAGAAGTTTACACTGCTGACAGACCACCAGCCGTTGGTATCCATTTTTAACCCTAAGAAGGGTGTTTCGGTGATGACAGCACAGAGGCTCCAGAGATCGTCCCTTTTCCTAGGGGCACATCAATATCACATAGAATTCAAAGGTACAAAGCAGCATGGTAATGCTGATGGGCTGTCGCGCCTGCCACTACCTACTGAGGAGGAGGCACTGACGGTTGACCCGGTGGAGTTATTTCACTCGACCATCATCGAATGTTTACCTGTCACCAATGCAAATATTGAAAGGGAGACTAGGAATGACCCGACACTGTCCCGGGTCTACGAATTGACAGTAAAGGGATGGCCAGCCCATGGTGATCCACTGTTACCGGCATTCTCAGCAAGACGAGAACAGCTGTCCATCTGTCAGGGAACATTGATGTATGGAACAAGGGTGATTATCCCTCCTAAGTTAAGAGAGAGAGTTCTAAAAGAACTACATGAAGGTCATCTGGGGGGAGTCAAGATGAAAAGCCTTGCTAGGGCTTATGTGTGGTGGCCGGGTATCGACCAACAGATAGAGGATCTGACGAAAAGCTGCTCAGGGTGCCAAAAAGTCCAAAATGCACCTCCAATTGCACCGCTGCATCCATGGGAATGGCCTTCAACTCCATGGCAACGTGTACATATTGACTTTGCTGGTCCATTCATGGATTCCATGTTTTTAATTGCGGTGGACGCACATTCTAAATGGCCAGAAGTGATTAAAATGACTACCACTACCTCGGAGAAGACGATCGCGGTGCTAAGAACGATATTTGCAAGAAATGGATTGCCAGAGCAAATATGTTCAGACAACGGACCACAGTTCGTGTCAGAGGAATTCCAGAAATTCCTGAAGAAGAATGGGGTGAAACATTGAGGCCTAGAAATTCAGTTGCGTTCGCCAGCCGTTAGCGCCATAAGAGGAGTAGATTTCGAGCGTTAGGCACTTAGCGCCCGGGCGCAGACCGATCTGCGCCTACGCCCAACTTCAGTTGACATTTAGCGCTGGCGCAAAGTGCTTGCGCGCGCTCAGCTGCGCGCGCAGCTTATGACGTCATTTCGTCGTGCAACGCCGTTTGTGCGCCCCAAACCGGAACTTCAGTGGCGCCCGCCCAATGTGGGTGTGGCGCTGTTAAGAACTGTGAAGTGGAATGCAGCAGAGGCCCTGCGGGCCTCGGGGAGTGCTAATTAAAGGGTACTTACACTGAACTATAAAGGCCAGCCATTTTGCTGCAATGACTTTAGTGCTACGGATTTCTGGACAGAGACCAAGGAAGAGACCTTACTGATTTGGGCCAACATAGGAGAGGTATTTTTGGCTTCTGGCCAGAGCTTGGAAATTTGACTCATTGTGATTTCACTGTTTGCAAGTATATTATGGGGGCTGCATGGGGTTCCAACCCTCAGTTCCAGCATTATGTGCGAAGGGCTCGCAGACGCTGTGTGAGCGGGGCAGCCATGCCTAGACGCAGAGGGGCCATCAGGCGTCGGCAACGTAGGCCTTACCCACTCAGGGAATACCGCCAGCAGGTGTCCTATCTCACCATGACTGCCGCGCAGTGTGTTAAGAGGCTGCGCTTCAGAAGGGAGGTGGTTGCAGAGATCTGCCAGCTGCTTCACAGAGATCTGCGTCCACAGCTGATGTGCAGGACGTCTCTGTCGGTGGAAGTGAAGGTCACGGTGGCTCTGAACTTTTATGCAAGCGGCTCCTTCCAAGCCGCTGCTGGGGACATAGCGAACATCTCCCAGTTCGCCGTGCATCGCTGCATCCGGCAGGTCACCGATGCCCTTTTCGCAAGGAGACACCAATTCATCTCCTTCCCCATGGCCCTAGAGAGGCAGGAGCAGCGTGCAGTCGGATTTGCGAGGATCGCCGACTTCCCCATGGTGCAGGGCACCATTGACTGCACGCATGTGGCTATGCGGGCACCTATCGACAATGCCAAGGATTACCGCAACCGGAAGGGCTACCATTCCCTCAATGTACAGCTGGTGTGTGACCACAGGCAGCGCATCCTAGCTGTCAATGCCCGCTTTCCAGGCAGCAGCCACGATGCATTTATCCTGTGCCAGACTACTGTGGCTGACATGTTCCAGGTACAGCCTCCCCCAAGAGGATGGTGTATCGGGGACAAAGGCTATCCTTTGTGTACATGGCTCATGACCCCGCTCCACGCGCCCAGGACCCCTGCTGAGGAGGCATAAAACGAAAGCCATCAAGCCACAAGGAACATCATAGAGCAAACGATTGGCGTCCTCAAGCAACGGTTCCGCTGCCTGGATCGTTCCGGCGGATCTCTACAGTATTCGCCGGATAGAGTCTCCCAGTTGGTCGTCGTTTGCTGCATGCTGCACAACCTGGCTATCCGCAGGACTCAGGCACTGCCACCTCACGTTGGACCACCACATCAGGAGGACGAGCAGGAGGACCATGAGGAGGAGGAGGAGGAGGAGGAGGAGTACCAGCCCAGGAGGGAGCCACAAGGTCCAAGGGCCGTCCGTCGGCGGCTTATTGAACGACACTTCTAGGCCCCCTGTCAGGGAATGGCTTGTGGCAATGAAAGCACATGAATGCAGCCGCTCTGCAAGCCCTCAGCCGGTTAACGCAACAACCACTTGAAACATCACACATGGACAAGCTGAATAAAGAAAAAGCTTTATTGAACAAACTCAGGGCCCTTCCCACATGAAACCCAAAAACACACAACACCCCCAAAAAACAGTCAAAAACATATCTCACTCCCACAACCTGGGAAGGAATAACAAAACTTGTCCATCCAAATGGCCTTCATCCTCGGCCTTACCAAGACAAACCCCCCCATACAGAACACAAACACCCCCATATAAAAAAACCTTTGCCTTCATCTTCGGCCTTACCAAAATAAACCCCCCCCATACAGAACACAAACACCCCCATATAAAAAAACATTTGGCAACACACTCTACTTTGTGTGCCGAGAGGGCGAGTCCTTGTCCAGGCTTTTCCGGCCCCTGGCCGACCTGCTGCTCTGCCTCAACCTGGGCCCTGTGGGTGTTGCAAGGCTGGGGGAAGGCTCCTGAGGGGCACAATGCGTGACGGCAGATGCCCTTGGGGGTCGGCCTAGACGAGCTCCGGCCCTGGAGGGGCCGGCTGCTGACTGCTGCAGCTGTGGCTGGGCAGCATCAGTCTCTCCAGCAGCTCATCGCAGCTTTGCTGGGGGAGTGGCAGTGGTGGCTGCAGCAATGGGGGCAAGCTGGCTGATGCCAGGCGCTCGCTGGTCGCCAGAGACACTGGCAGTCGGCCGGGCTGGCACTGCAGCAAGCGCAGCAACCTGGTGAAGGCCAGACTGCTGTGCTGCAGCAGCGCGGCGGGTGCCCTGGCGATGCGTGCGTGACACAGCGAGTGTGGCAGCAGTGAGTGCCCGTACTGCCCTGGTCTGTGCCCGCATCAGACCAGCCAGTGACTGCACGGCACCACTCGTCAACTCTCCACTCGCTGCCTGTGCTGCCCTGAATTCGGACTGACTCGCGTCCTGTGATGCCCTGAATTCTGCCCGACTCGCGTCCTGTGATGCCCCAAATTGTTCGAGACCCCTGGCCTGTGCTGCCGCGAGTTGGTTGAAACCCCTGGCCTGTGAGGCCCCGAAATCGGCCACACTATGAGCCAGGGACTCAATGGCCTCAGGCAACCGTGCCACAACACCCATGAACTCGGTGTGGCGACGATCCAAGTCCGCGGACATTTGATCAAGGAGGTGCACCTCCTGGGCGAGGACCGTCTCCGGACTGGAGGCCGGACTCTCCCTCTGGGGAGAAGGCCGCCGAGCTGGCCGACCCTTCCCGCGTGGCTGGACGCCACTGGGCCCAGCAACTGCACTCCCCTGCAACACTTCCCCCCTCTGGGGAGAAGGCCGCCGAGCTGGCCGACCCTTCCCGCGTGGCTGGACGCCACTGGGCCCAGCAACTGCACTCCCCTGCAACACTTCCCCCCTCTGGGGAGAAGGCCGCCGAGCTGTCCGACCCTTCCCGCGTGGCAGGATGCCACTGGGCACAGGAGCTACACTCCCCTGCAACACTTCCCCCCTCTGGGGAGAAGGCAGCCGTGCTGCCCGACCCTTCCCGCGTGGCTGGACGCCACTGGGCACAGGAGCTACACCCCCCTGCAACACTTCCCCCTGGCTCTCCTCCAGGCAAGACGTGTCCCCTCCATTGCCATCCCCTGGCGCGGATGAGGGTTCCCCCGATGTGCCGCCTTCCTCTTGCTCCTCGTCGTCCTCCTCTTCCGAGGGACTGACACTCGCAGCTTCAGGGACCTCCTCCTCACCAGCTGAAAGCAGGAAGGCACAAGAGTAGCTTTAGAGTGAGGACAGGGCGTCAGCGAGGGAGGCATGAGTGGTGGCATTATGCGCATTGGTCGGACAGTGGCAAAGGATGTAGATCTGAAGCACAAGGGGAACGAGAGAGGTCCAAACGGTCATGTCCTTACCATTGGGGCCCAGCACAGTGTCGGCATCTCCAATTGCAATGGGGCCAATCACCCGGGCACCCACGAGTCGACCCACGCGCTCCTCCAGGTCACTGAGCTCCTGGAACTGGGCACGGCCTCCCCTGGTGACAGTCCGGCTCCTCAGATTCTCGGCCAGCTTGGCCTGCAAGAGAAAGGATGGCTTCTAAGTACAGTGTGGTGCCCTGTTGTGTGCACTGCCTCCCATGGTGGAATAGCTTGGCCAGTGTGGTGCCCTGTTGTTGTGTGCACTGCCTCCCATGGTGGAATAGCTTGGCCAGTGTGGAAAGTGCAGAAAGTGCAATTGATGTTCATGCCAGTGCCATAGCTGCTGGAGGAGGGCTGGCCATTAGGCCTTTGAGGTCCCTTTGCCCATAACGTGAGGTGCACATGCAAGGATGAGGAGGACACTGGAAAGGGTACTCACCCTGACCAACCGAGTGAGGTAGTTAAACTTTTTCCGGCATTGGTCACCAGTCCTGGGGACATCGCTGTTGGCTGTGACCCTCTGGCCGATTTCCCTCCAGGCTCTCCTGTACAGCCTCTTGGGAGCCTTCTTGCCACTGTCCGGGAACAAGATATCTCTTCTCCTCTCCAAAGCCCTAACCAGCACCTTTAAATCATGGGCAGAGAAGCGCTGCGCTCGCTCACGGGCCTTCTGCATCCTTCCTGGCGCTATTTCTCTCCAGCAGCAGTGTTTAGGCCTAGCTGGAGGGCTGCAGTATCCAGGGCGTGGCAGCAGACCAAGTCGACCCTTCCCCCTTTAAGAGCTGGCCGGCGCCAGGGTATCTGCTGTCAATCAAAACATGACCGCACCTGCGCTGCGCCCGGCCTCGGCGGTATCAGTCTGCACCGCCGGCTTAGCGCCTAAAGATAGGGGTGCAACGCCAGTTTTAGCGCTCGAGCAAACTCCTTGGCCAAAGCTACTGAATATCGGCGAAGTGGCCTCCACTTTCCGGCGGGCGCAAACATTAGCGCCCGCCCGACTTTACCGCCCCAAAAGTGGCTATACTGAATTTCTAGGCCTATACCTCTGCCCCATATCATCCAGCTACGAATGGGCTGGCCGAGAGGTTTGTACAGACGTTCAAAAAGGCAATAAAGGCCATGAGCGAAGATCAGATTCCACTGCAACACAAGGTGGACAATTTCCTACTGGCATATCGAAACGCCACCCATGCAACAACAAACCAAAGTCCTGCCATGATGTTCTATAACAGGAGGTTGCGGTCCAGCTTGGACTTGTTAAAACCAAATGTGCGGAGGGAAGTCGAAAACAAACAGTTCCAGCATATCAATAACAAGCCCACTCGGAGTTTTGAAATAGGACAACCGGTGTTAGCTAGGGACTATAAAAACGAGAAATGGCAATCTGGAACAATTCGGGCCAGACAAGGACCCCTGATGTACACGGTAGATGTTGGTGAAAATGTAATGCGACGTCATGCTGACAACTGGTGGGATCTAGAACAAGGGTCGAGCCCATGGTTACGACAGAGACAACCGTGGAGGAAGTTAGTGAACCTGAAGCATCTACCTCAGAAGTGAATATACCTGATGATGATGTCCTATCCATAGGGGATCAACTAGATGAGTCACCCCAGCAACGAGAACCAGAGACCCCTGAAAGGCGTTATCCGTCTCGGATCAGGAGGCCTCCTCAGAGACTGAATCTGTGAACTGTTTTTACATGAAGTTGTGTATATATGTTATTATGTTATGTTTAATGGGGAATATATACTGTTAAGCTAAAAAGGGAGGATTGTGGTGTATGTAACCGTTCCACCTTTAAGAGAACTATTTTAAGAGATGCACTACTTTATCTTGGCTGCTGTATACTGTAATACCGGTGGTGACCACACCGGTATATAAGTGCTGTGTAATGATTTATTGGGCAGTTCAGCCTGACCTCCGACTAGTAAAGACCTGTTGAATTTACTCTTGTGGTCTGTGTGCAGTTATTCTTATTAACAATAACTAGAACACACAGACTTAACAAGGAGGACACTGGAAAGGGTACTCACCCTAACAACCCGAGTGAGGTCGTTGAACTTCTTCTGGCATTGCACAGGAGTCCTGGCAACCACGCTGTTGGAAGACACCCTGTTGGACACCTCCCTCCAGGCTTTCCGGTAGGCGCTGGGCAGCGGCCTCTTGCCACCTTCTGGGAACAAAACATGGCACCTGCGCTCCACTCCGCCAACGAGCACCCTCAGGTCACCGTCGCTGAAGCGCTGCACTCTCTCCCTGGCCTTCTCCATAGTCCTGGGCGTTGTACAGGTGAAGCTGAAGTGGTCAGGCCTAGGTTGAGGGCTGCAGTGTGCAGGGCATGGCAGGCAAACAAATCCACCCTCCCCCTTTAAGAGATGACCGGCGCCAGAGTGTCTGCCGTCAATCAAGAACTCGCCGCACCTGCGCTGCGCCCGGCCTCGGGGCTATCGCTCAGCACCGCCGGCTTAGCGCCTAAAGATAGTCGTGCATCGCCTGTTTTAGCGCAGCAGCAACCTCTTGTGGCGATGCGACTGAATATCGGCGAAGGGGGCGCGACTTTGTGCCGGGTGCAAACTTTAGCAGCCGCCCGACTTTACCGCCCCAAAAGTGGCTATACTGAATTTCTAGGCCTTGGGGGAGAAATTCGGTTGTTAGCGCTACCGATTAATGCCTAAAGAGACCGAGAAGTGGGGCGCTAGCCAATTTCCGGCCGGGCGCAGGGAGCCTAGCGCCTTGCCCCATATTGAGCATGGATTTAGCGCTGGCGCAAAATCTTAGTGCCCGCTCACGGGCGCAGGCAGATTATGTCGTCATTTGAGTGTGCAACGCCTTTTGGGTGCCCCGGACTGGAAATTCAGTGGCGCCCCCCTCCGTAGCACCTGGCGCTAATAGTGACAGCTTACCTGCAACCTTACCCAGTCGCTCTCGGCCTGGGGGGGCGTTATTTTAAGGGGACTGGTGTGTTTTAAAAGCGGCAGCCAATTCTGGAGCACAACTTCTTCGAGACTTACAAAGAGTTGCTGAGCTACACACAGAGAGCCTTTTGACGACTGAGTCCGCGCAGGCAGAGGAACTTCAGCCTTCTGACCATCGCCTTGCTGTTGGTGAGCATTTACAACGGGTAAACTTCCTGTGCGCACTTATTATGGGGGCTGCATTGGAGGGGAACGTCCTGCTGCTGAATCATCTGGAAAGGGCACTGAGACACTGGGAGAGGGGGGCGGGCATGGCCAGACGGAGGAGGGCCAACAGACATCACCACAGCAGACCTTACGCTGGCAGGGTTTTCCGACAGCAGTTTTCCTACATGAACATGTCGGAGGAGCAGTGTGTCAGAAGGCTGCGATTTAGAAAGGAGGTGGTGACTAAGCTGTGCCACTTGCTTCGGACAGATCTGCAGCCTCAGATAAGGTGCAGGACATCTCTGTCGGTGGCTGAGAAGATGCCTGCTGGCCTGAACTTCTACACGAGCAGCTCTTCTCAGGCTGCGCGTCAGAGGCTGATCAGAAGTAGCTTCTAGGCCCCTCTCACGGAATGCTTGCTGCCATTCCAAGAACAGGAATGGAACCAGTCTGATACCCCCAAGCCTGTGAAGGGCAAGATGCATGTAAATAGCAGACGTGGCCATTGTATAGCAGACATGGCCATTGTAAATGAAGAAAGTGCTTCATTACACAAAATGTGGTTCCTTCAAACATGAGACTCAGGTGTTACCCAGATCAATAGTTTTATTACGAGTGCACACAGGAGAACTATCTCAGCTACCCTTATCTAGAGACATCGTTCTCAAGGGGAAAAAGTGGCAATACAGTTTATACAGTTTATTAGACAACACCCACTTATTACTAATGGGGGTGTATACATGAGAATATTGATGCTTCATTGGTTTACATGATTAATCAATCAACTATTAGGCCTGTCCTTTGAACTTGAGTACCCTCTGGATATGTCAGTAAAAAGCTTGTCGACTGTAGAGGCTTCATATTCATGAGCTATCTCTTACTCTGGTTATCGGTATGGGAAAGTATTTTCCAGCAGAGACATGGCTAGATGAATACAAAGCCACATTGAATTATGCAGCTGGCTGACTACTCTTCAAGGCCTTATTTGCTGCTACTCCTTAATCGTGCCTTTGTATTATATCTCTTCCAAGAACAGGTTCTTTCTAAACAGTTACTACCAAGTTGTAATTACAAGTAACACTTCAGAATGTCTTTGGTCAGTGTAAGGGGTGGTGTGTGTGGTCAGCTTTACCTCTGACTCCCTGAGCGGTTCGAATCGCTCCCACTCCTTTGGTTCTAGACTTTGGACTTATTTGGTGGTTGTAATGAAATTGCAACAGATACCTGAGTTGGGCAAAAGAATTGAGGTTTTATCTTGAGACAGGAAAATATACAATACAATAAATCTTATACTCTAAAAAGGGGGAACACTCAGAATATGCGAGGGAGAATTACAATAGGCAAAAATAGCTTACCCTCCCAACCCCACTATCCTGACTAGGTTGAAATCCAGAGGACCAGGAAATGCTCACCAAACGACTTTCTTGACAGATTGTAGAGGTTTGCGATTTCGGGGTTCTCTTTAGTTGTGGCAGTTGGGACCTGCTGTACCCCGGACGTGGTAGAAGACTGCACCTGCGTTGGGTCTTCAGTCTTGGTTTGTCCGCTGATGCAGTTAGCTGCATAGTTGGATTTATCGGGTAAGTACCCAATTTTCTTTGGTTAGGTAAAGTTTTAGGGTCTTTTGTGTCAAATCTTACCCAGGGGTAAGTCAGACTAGCCTGTAGAGTGGAAACAAATTTGTGATTTTCGAATTCTCGGTGGTTGGTTTCCTGTTGGTCACGGTGGCCCAATATTACCTGGTTGGTGGTAATATTGGTAGTTGTTGGTTGCCTGAGGTCTTTGGTTGCCGCGATTTCCTTTTCCTTCCATTTCGTTCTTCTTCCTTCAAGTCTCCGATTCTCCGACTAAGTACGGTGATGAGGATATCTATTTTCTGAAGCATACTTTCTCTCCTGTACTGAACTTGAGCCTTCTGGAGCTGTGTCCAACGGCTGTTTGAACTATACTGTGCTGTGAACTGACAAGCAGGCCTCATTCATACTGTTCTGAGGCCTGGCTTATCTGACCACCAAATTTCTGATTCTTTTTGTTAATTTTGGCGAGCTCGTTATTTTTAATATGTTTTAAATCCTCAACGAGCTTCGGGGATGGTCCATCTATTTTAATTGGCTTATAACTGGTTTCGGGATTGCCTTGAAATCAGTTTAAAATGTGTAAAGCATTTTGGAAATCTTTCTCATTGGTTTTAAACTGCTGTTTGATTGTCTTGTCCTGCTGGGGCCAGGTTCTCCTTTGTTGACTGTTAGCATGTACTGCATTATTCATGTACTTGGTGGCCCTGTGAGTTTCGGAAGAACAGTCTTTTCTGTGGACCTATTGGGCTTGATTTTAACTCAGGTGCGGGGAATTGTCGGGTTCCCCAAATTTGGTGTTTCCCACACGAATCTAAATGGATCTGTGAGACTGATGCAATTTTCACTCAATTGGCCAATTGATTTCCAACATGTGGGAAGTCTTGGCAATTGAATATTTCCAGTCAGAAAGTTGCAGAATATGATGTCATCATTGCTGCTGCTTTTAGGGCCCACAGCAAGCCTTGCTTCTTCTGCAGGCTTCCAAACTTCACCATTGAGATGGCACAGGAGCCTGCAGGAGCAATAGCCAGTGGGAGGGCAAGAGCTGCCCCCAAATTTGATGAGGCTTCACTCCAGGCATTGCTGGATGGTGCTAGGGCCCACAGGGAGGTCCTGTTCCCTTCTTCAGGGAGGAAGAGGCCTCCCAGTCAGACCAAGGCTGTGTGGCTACAGGTGGCTGGTGAAGTCAACTCCTTGGGGCTCACACGGCGCACCTGGATGCAGTGCAGGAAATGATTCCATGACCTTCATCGCACTGGAAAAATAATTGCTGTATGAAGTTTCCATCACCCGCAGTCTGATCCCCATTGCCTTTCCTCACCAGCACTCAGCTTTAGCAATCTCTTCCTCCACATCCCACTTGACACTCACATCTATGCACCCATACCCATTCCCTCTCTCTCTATGCTCACATTCACATAACTATTCCACCATGCAGCCCTCACACTCGCTCTCACTCTGATGCTTTAATCACAAATGACAACACACTGGGAGGGCCCTTGGTCTTGCAACCTCACTCCATCTTTGTCTCTTTCTAAGTATCTATGCTATGCAATCTCTGCACTCACTCCTTCATTCTCACTCAACCTCCACTTGTCTCCCTCATTGCAGGAAAAGAGAGCTCACAACAGGAGAGAGCGAGCCAGGACAGGAGAGCCGCCCTCATTAGCCCATCTCACCCCCTGGGAGGAAGGCACCCTGGAGATTGTCGGGGCTGATATAGATGCAGAAGTTGGGGAAGGAGAGACAGGTGCATCCCCGCTAACTGGTGACAGAATAGTTTTCCATCTCTCTCATTGGAATTGAATGATTCTGAAGCTACATCATATGGACTTATGATCATCTGCAAAATGCAATGTGCATGTAACCTTGGCATCACATCTCTAACATTTTCCTTGACTCCCCCACAGGACCACCAAGAGCCCCCATCCCCAGTGTCCAGGAGGAAGAGCCTGAGATGCCAGACTCCTCAGAGGAATCTGCAACCTCTGAGGGCACAGTGTCAGCAGAAATAAGCGCACCCAGCACCAGTGCAGACACTCACCCCTCGGTGGGATCTTCGGGACATAGAGTACTGTTGTCACCTGGTGTATCACAGCTCACAAGTGAGCATCAGCAGATTGTGGAGACAGGTACAGCAGTGGAGAGTCCTCGTCGGAGGGTGCAGGACTCTGCCAGCTCGGCTCAGCTGCATGTCGACCCTCTGCCTCTGGGTCCATCCATAAGATCAGAGGTGATGGAACTCCATGCACAGATGCAGGAGTCTCTGGCAGGTTTTGTCTCCTGGGTCGCTGCGAGTGTAGAGCGAATGGACGAGTCCATAGCGAACATGAGCAGAGCCTTTGTGGAGTCAGTGGCGCATGAACGCATCAACACGGAAAGGATGGCTACCTACGTGGAAATGATTGCTGCCTCCGTGGTAAGGCTGGCTACGGTAGAGGAGAGGAGGGCTACGGCAATGGAGGAATATAGTCGCCAGGGTATGGAAAACATGGTGAGTGTTCAGAATAGAATGACATCTCTTGACGAGCGATGGGCATCTACTGAACAGAGAAACCAAACCTTCATGGAAGTCCTTCTGAGTAGGACTGCCATTGCAGATACGGGTCCCCATGGCCCCCCTGATGTGCAGCAAGGTGCTCTCAAGCCACTTGCAGGCACTGAGGGGGACCCGACCCATGAGAGGGAGGTTGGTGTGTAAGATTCGCAAAATTTCTACATTTCCCCAAAGGTTATTAATAAGAAAAGGGACCCTGCATGGACATTTTAATGAAAAAAGGGTACCCAAAATGGCATCCGCGCCTCGTGGCAGAAAGCCTGTGAGATTTTTAAAACTTGGGCTCTGCAGCACAAGCAGCTCATGGAGAAATCGAAACCAAAGCTGCAGTTTCTGTGAAGAGAGACTTTGCATTTTAAAAACCAAACAGGACTTTGAATTATGTATTAGACCAAATCGGAGACAGATCAAACCCAGTTAGGCCTATAGTTAAGGCCATCAAGCAGTTTGCATAAATAATTGGGAACAGCTTAAGGAAGCCATCGAGGCTGGACAGGCCCATTAAGATGTATTAATAACAAAACAAGTCAATTATCCGGCCAGTAGATGCGATTACTGACCATCTAAAAACAGTTAGAGTAGATTGCTACCGTTATTTAAAATAGCCCGCCAAGATTGGGACAAAGAACTAACCTGATTTGGCACGCAGATAAGGGCCATCCAAAGGAGTATAATTGTAGGCCCACCGGCAACCTTCTCTCTCTCTGCTCTTAGTCTTTGCTCCGGCTCTGGCCCCTCACCCTCGTGGCTACTGCTCTTCCCCTGTCCTGCGCTTACCGCCCGGCCACTGCCCATGCCTTCCCCATTCCTTCAGGGACGCCCGGCATCATGCCAGGCGGACAGGGACAAACCAGGCCAGGCGAGGCGGGGCGCGACAAGGCGAGGTGGTGAAGAAGACGAATGGAAAGGCGATTGAAGAAAAGCTTCGAATAATCGGGCCTTCAGTCCAGCTGACCTGCGACTATCTTCATGCAAACTCCAACTACCGGCCAAGGAAGAGGAACCATCATCCTTGCGAGGTAAAGTACACAAGCAGAGACTTTAACTTTGGGGTACTTGTGCCTGGACAATGCCCTTGCAGCACACCGAGGCCACGTGACGACGGCAGGCTCCAGAGAGCACAAAGAGCGAACCCCAAACCTCACTGCTGTTTTGAATTCAGCAGGTCTTTTGGATTGGTGAGCATGAAATTCTGATCCCTCATAGCTTAATCTAGTTAGGTATAGGGGGTGGGATACGGATAAGGGGATTGTTAAGATAGTTTGTTTTCCCTCGATGTGCCGTGTGTTCCCCATTCCCTGTATAAGTATAGTTATTTTGTATTTTGCCTGTAAAAGTTTATACTCATAATTTTTCATAAGATTGTGTTAATTTCCTCTTCAATAAAAATCTTGATTTTTGCTTACACCCAACCACCTGTCTACTCGAGTTTTTTCTGTATCGCCGCCTTGTACCTAAGTCCGGTGTCTAGAACCCAGGGGCGTGGGAGCGAGTCGAACCACTCACAAACAGTCAGAGGCATAACTGACTGGGCGCACGCACCACCCCACACCACCCCCTACAGAAATGGTGACCGCGGCAGGACACCGGCAACAAGGTTGCAATGCAGTAGACAGTGGTTCGGATGAGCGAGCCATGAAGGAGGAAAAGATTTCTGATTAAGTGTTTAGCAAGGTGAAAGGATTATAATCTCGGGCTCATGGTCAGCAACACCCCACCAGAGTTCCAGGCATTTGTGCAGGCCCACCTGGCCACATTTGCCACTCCCAAGCACGACAGTGGGAAGGTCACAGGGTTTGAGGTCAGCGTAGACGGGGACCCCATGGCCCGACCACAGAAACAGTATAACTTCCCAGGGAAGCAGAACCGGACATGGAAGCAGCCATGTCCTCGTTAGTGCAGCAGGGAGTTCTGAGACCGATAGCTACCCACGTGAATTCTCCATTATGGCTGATCAGAAAGCCGTACAATTCCTGGAGGGCCACGGTGGACTATCAGGTGCTCAATAGTAACATCCCAGCCTGCGCACCCACAGTAGCAGCATTTGCCGACCTCATCGGGAGTATTCCAGCATCCGCGACCACTTTCACGGTGCTGGATATTTCAAATGGGTTTTGGTCCATCCCTGTAAGGAGGGAGGATCAGTACAAGTTTGCCTTTACGTTTAAAGGGCAACAGTACACGTGGAACTGTTTGCCTCAGGGCTTCCACAACAGCCCCAGCATTTTCCATCAGTGCATGGCCAACAGTTTGAAGGATTTTAGCCAGCCCAGACAGTTGGTCCAATATGTGGATGACCTGCTCCTGTTCACTGATTCAAAAGAGGAGCATGGCCCACTATTGGCCAAACTGCTGGAGCTGTTAGGGCAGAAGGGTTTCAAAGTAAATCCCAAGAAAGCGCAGATCGGCCAGCAGGAGGTGAAATTCCTCGGTCTGACCGTGCGCGCTGGAGAAAGGGCCATAGATAAGGCTAGGAGGGAGGTGGTACAAGAACTATCGGTCCCTAACACAGTAACGGGTGTGAGGTCGTTTCTGGGGCTGACCGGGTACTATAGAGATTTCATTGAGGACTATGCGGCCACCGCAGCCCCTCTGCTCTGACTCCTACACAAGGGACTGGAGTGGCTTTGGGATGAGGGTTGCCAGGCAGCATTTGTCAGGCTCAAGAAAGATTTGCAGACGCGCCCGCTCTAGGGGCTATAGATGGGGGGAATGAGTTTTTCCTGGAGGTAGCAGCCAGCGGGGACAGCCTGAGTGCTGTGCTGCTCCAATAGCGGCACGGCCAGCTGCGGCCGGTGGTCTATTCCTCCAGGATACTCACGGATGTGGAAAGGAGCTATTCCAACTGTGAGCAGCTCCTTTTGGCCACACATTGGGCTGTGAAAAGATCATTCATCTTCACAGGCACCTCTCCCATCACCCTCCTCACCCATCACACACCCACCCAGATGCTTCTGGACAGGAGGATCAAGGTTGGAACAGTGAGCAGTGCCAGCATTGCCCGCTGGACCTTGCTCCTCTCACAGATGGATCAGAAGGTGAAGGGTCTCTGTGAGCCAAAGCTCGCAGCCAACCTGGTATATCCTGGAACAGCCCACCAGTTTTCCATTGAAGGGGTTTGGGAAGTGAACATAGGTTTACGGGCCGGGATACATCCCACAGGCTGCGAAATCTATGTAGACGGTTCCAGCACGGTATCTACTGGCGAGCATCTCACGGGGTGTGGAGTTTACGACCCAGCGGCAAACATTGCTCTGGCAGTTAAGCTCCCCAGCACCATGAGTGCCCAGCAGGCTGAACTGTCCGTGGTAGTGTACGTTGTTACACACCCCGTAATCTTCCCCACCCCCTACACGATTTGCTCGGACAGCATGTTCACGTGCAATTCGTGTACGGAGTACCTAGCCATCTGGTCCCGCCGCGGATTACACCTCCGCTGAAGGGAGACCCCTCACAGTAAAACCCCTGCTGGAAGAGATCCTGGCAGCAGTGGGGGAGGAAGGGGAGGTTTTCATTCACAAGGTGAAGGCCCATTCCTCCACAGAACGCCGCGGCCAAGGCAACCAGCAGGCTGACTTGCTCGCCAAGGAGGGTGCCCGCGCAGGCACTTTCTGGGACCCATTTGAGTCCAGACCCATGGCGGCGGTCAGAGGTGGGGACGGAACCCAAGGGAGTGTAGGGGTAGTGTTAGCCCCGGACCTTAAGACGGTCCAAGCCCAAGGCCCCGTCCTAAATGCAGTCCTCAGCGTAGTTGCTGAGGGAAAGGGAATAGAAGGTCCCTACAGCACAGCGAGTCTCTCCGTTAAAGAGGGCATGCTGTTCCGGGGGGAACAGTGGGTGCTGCCGCAGCAGCACCAGAGGGAATTCCTTCAACTGGCCCATGAGGGTCCAGGAGCGGGACACCCCGGGCCTGAGACCACCTGGCAGCGGGTGGAACAGGCGGGATGGTCGCCGGGACTCAGGGACAATGTCCACGAGATCTGTGCAGGCTGTCTTGTGTGCACTGCAAACAACCCTGACCCCCACAAAAGGAAGATCCCTATGGGACACGTCAGGAGGGTAGAGGGACCATGGCAGTCGATACAAGTCAACTACATCGGGCCCCTGCCCACCGCCCAGGGAGGCTATAAGTACTGTCTAGTCCTGGTGGACGTGTTTACCAAGTGGGTAGAGGCCTTTCCCTGCAGAACAGCCACAGCTCTGGGTATTTCCAGGATCCTGGTCCGGGAAGTGTTCTCGCGGTGGGGACTACCACAGTTTGTGGAGT
>NC_140999.1:49943174-49962766 GCF_052327205.1 Somniosus microcephalus | reverse complement strand
GGCTAGTTAAAATAATGGTAGCAATCTATACTGACTGTTTTTAGATGGCTGGTAATTGCATCTACCGGCCCAATAATTGACTCGTATTGTCCTGAAAGTCCTTGATGGGCTGGTCCAGCCTCGATGGATGTGTTTAACCTGTTTCCGATTATGTATGCAGAATGTTTGATGGCTTTAACTGTAGGCCTCGTTGAATTTAGATCTGCCTCCAATTCGGCCTAATACATAATTCACAGTTTTGTCTGGGTCCCAAAACACAAAGTTCTTTTCACAGGAAACCTGCAGCCTTAGTTTCGATTTCCCCAAACTGTCTGTGCTGCAGAATCCATTTTGGAGACCCGTAGGCTTTCTGCCACGAGGCACGGACGCCATCTTGGGTACCCTTTTTAATTCAAAAATGTCCACGCAGGGTCCCTTTTATCGATAATAACCTTCGGGGAGATGCACAAATTTTGCAAATCTTACAACTTCTTTTAAGACCCTAGGATGCAGGCCATCAGGTCCAGGGGACTTGTCCACCTTTAGCCCCATTATTTTACCGAGTACTTTTTCTTTAGTGATAGTGATTGTTTCCACCCTCCCTATAGCCCTTTGATTATGTATTATTGGGATGGTTTTAGTGTCTTCTACCATGAAGACTGATACAAAATATTTGTTCAAAGTCTCTGCCATTTCCCTGTTCCCCATTATTAATTCCCCAGTCTCATCCTCTAAAGGACCAACGTTTACATTAGTTACTCTCTTCCTTTTTATATACCTGTAGAAGCTCTTACTATCTGTTTTTATATTTCTTGCTAGTTTACTCTCATAATCCATCTCTCTCATTATTTATTTAGTCGTCCTTTGCTGGTTTTTAAAAAGTTACCAATCCTCTGGCCTCCCACTAATCTTGTCAACAGCTCCCACTTACCCCAGTACTGGTGCCAGTGCCCCATGAATTGAAACCCATTTCTCCCACACCAGTCTTTGAGCCACGTGTTCATCTCCCTGATCTTATTTACCCTATGCAAATTTGCTCATGGCTCAGGTAGTAATCCAGAGATTATTACCTTTGTGGTTCTGCTTTTTTATTTAGCCCCTAGCTGCTCATACTCCCTCAGCAGAACCTCTTTCTCTGTTCTACCTGTGTCATTGGTACCTAGGTGGACCATGACAACTGGATCTTTCCCCCCCCCCACTCCAAGTTCCTCTCCAGCCCAGAGGAGATGTCCTTACCCTGGCACCGGGCAGGTAACACAGCCTTCGGGACTCACGCTCTCGACTGCAGAGAACAGTATCTATTCCCCTATCCTTTGCACTGGCTGGTTGCTCACCCTTAACTTCGGTGTCCTCCTGAAAACCCCTTGCTCCCTCTACCTCGCCATCTCACATAGCCTCACCATCTCTAAGGTCTCGATCATATATATGGCCATCTCCAACCATTTCCTCATCTCACTTACCATCCATATCTCCCTACCTATAATATGACTACCTTCATTCTTTGCACCTGTCTTCTCTATTCCCTCACCAATTCACCCTTTAACTCCGCCTCCTGCAGCCCTCCAACCATAATGACACTTCTGCTGCTGATGACCCGTTGAACTGCTCCTCCGTAGAATAGATTCATGGAATGATACAGCACAGAAGGCTATTCAGCCCATCGTGCCTGTGCCGACATTTTGAAAGAGCTATCCAATTAGTCCCACTCCCCTGCTCTTTCACTGTGGCCCTGCAAATTTCTCCCATTCAAGTATTTTTCCAATTCCCTTTTGCAAGTTACTGTTGAATCTGCTTCCACCAGTCTTTCAGGCAGTGCATTCCAGATCACATCAACTCGCTGCGTAAAATGAACATCTCCCCCTAGCTTTTATTGCCAATCAAACAACCATTTTCTAGTGTTCACTAGACCAGGGATGGCCGTCCAGAGCTTTGACATGAAGGCTTTGTCCAACATATGGGCCTCTTTCTACGTTAGAGCTCAGCACCTGGGAAAGTGATGCCATGGGTGGGTCTGCAGGCCAACGGAGGTCAGGTCATTTATGCTGGGGAGTGGTACCGACCGTGCAATAGCCTCGGACCAGCTGTCTGTGGCTGGAGAAAACGCTTTCTGAGGCCTTGGAGGGACTAAAATCCTACTATGAAGAAAACCACCTTCGCGCAAACCCATCAAAGACGCAAGTTTGTGCATTCCACCTCAGAAACCGTGAAGCCAAACGCCAGCTGAAAGTAACCTGGTGTGGAGCAACACTGATGCATTGCGAGCACCCTATCTACTTAGGAGTCACCCTTGACCGATGCCTCACCTTCAAGAACCACATCGAGAAGACAAAGGAAAAAGTGAGCGTACGAAACAACATCCTGAATAAGCTCACTAACACAAGATGGGGAACAAGCCCGAAAACATTGCGAACCAGTGCACTTGCTCTTTGCTATTCCACTGCTGAATACGCCTGCCCTGCATGGGAAAGGTCTACTCATGCCAAGAAGATGGATGCCATTCTGAATGCAAGCTGCCGATTTATCACAGGTTGCTTAAAACCAACAAACACCAACAGCCTATATATCCTGGCGGGTATCGCTCCCCCTGATGTAAGAAGAATGACTCCGTCAAACATCAGATGAGAGACACCCTCTGCATTGTCATACACCTACACCCAGCCGCCTAAAGTCAAGAAAGAGCTTCATGAACAGTGTTGTTCCACTACAATCAACCTCATCTGAAGCCCGCATCGCCTTGTGGAAAGACCGGCTCGCCAGTCTTGAAGAACCCCCAGCGATGGAAATTTTACTTGATGAAAGCCTTCCCCCAGGAGCTAATTGCAACTGGGCAACCTGGAAGTGCCTTAACAGACTTAGGATCGGTGTAGGTTGCTCAAAGGTGTCACTAAGCAAATGGGGATATTCAACCAGCCCGACAACTTGTGAGTGTGGAACTGAGGCACAGACTATGCAACATCTCCTGCAATGCCCATCGTTAGAGGAGCCCTGCACTGTTGCAGATCTTGCCGAATTCAACAACAAGGCGCAAAAATGTGTCCAGTTCTGGCTGGGCTATGTATAGACTGTCCGTGGACACGATAAGAAGAAGTTACGGTAAAAGTGCGATAAAGTATCCCACTAACTAACTGGTGTGGATAGTCTCGGTGTAACCAACGCTGACCAGAGTCGTGACAACAAGATTCCAGTCGCTTTTAAATTGAAGGTTAATCATTTGCAAAAATACCAATAATCCCAGTGACCGACAACAAGAACGATCAAACAGAAAATACCAAGCAATGAAAGCTCAGTACCAGCAGTACAACTAGTAATTCAGTGACATCTGCAACGTACCTAGATCAGGGTAGTCAGGTACATAGAAACATAGAAGATAGGAGTAGGAGTAGGCCATTTGACCCCTTGAGCCCGCTCCACCATTTAATGAGATCATGGCTGATTATCCAAATTCAGTACCCTGTCCCTGCTTTCTCCCCATATCCCTTGATCCCTTTAGCCTCAAGAAATATATCCAACTCCTTCTTGAATATATTTAATGAATTGGCCTCAACTGCCCTGTGTGGCAGAGAATTCCACAGGTTCACCACTCTGAGTGAAGAAATTCCTCCTCATCTCAGTCCTAAATGGCTTACCCCTTATCTTTAGACTGTGACCCCTGGTTCTGGACTCCCCCGCCATCGGGAACATCCTTCCTGCATCTAGACTGTCTAGTCCTGTTAGAATTTTATAAGTTTCAATGAGATCCCCTCTCATTCTTCTAAACTCTAGCGATTATAAGCCCAATCGACCCAATCTCTCCTCATACGTCATTCCTGCCATCCCAGGTATCAGTCTGGTGGATCTTCGCTGCACTCCCTCCGTGGCAAGAACATCCTTCCTCAGATAAGGCGACCAAAACTGCATACAATACTTAAGGTGTGGTCTCACCAAGGCCCTGTACAACTGCAGCAAGACTTCCTTGCTCCTGTATTTTAAATCCTCTCGCTATGAAGGCCAACATACCATTTGCCTTCTTAACCGCCTGCTGCACCTGCATGCTTAACTTCAGCAACTGATGCACAAGGACACTCCGGTCTCGTTGCACTTCCCCTTTTCCCAATCTATTGCCGTTCAGATAATAATCTGTCTTCCTGTTTTTGCCACCGAAGTGGATAACCTCGCATTTATCCACATTATACTGCATTTGCCACGCATCTGCCCAATCACCCAACCTGTCCAAATCATACTGGAGTTTCTCTGCATCCTCTTCACAGCACACCAGCCGACCCAGCTTTGTGTCGTCTGCAAACATGGAGATATTACATCTAGTTCCCTCGTCTAGATCATTTATATATATTGTGAATAGCTGGGGTCCTAGCACCGATCCCTGCAGTACCCCACTAGTCACTGCCTGCCACTCGGAAAAAGACCCGTTTATTCCAACTCTTTGCTTCCTCTCTGCGAACCAGTTCTCTATCCAAGACAGTACCTTACCCCCAATCCCATGTGCTTTAACTTTACACGCTAATCTCCTATGTGGGACCTTATCGAAAACCTTCTGAAAGTCCAAATACACCACATCCACTGGTTCTCCCTTATCTATTCTACCAGTTACATCCTCAAAAAATTCCAGTAGATTAGTCAAGCATGATTTACCTTTTGTAAATCCATGTTGACTTTATCCGATCCTGTCACTGTTTTCCAAGTGCGCTGCTATTACATCTTTTATAATGGACTCTAGCATTTTCCCCACTACCGATGTCAGGCTTACCGGTCTATAATTCCCCGTTTTCTCTCTACCACCCTTTTTAAATAGTCGGGTTACATTAGCTATCCTCCAATCCATGGGAACTCTTCCAGAGTCTATAGAATTTTGGAAGATGACCAGCAATGCATCTACTATTTCTAGGGCCACTTACTTAAGTACCCTAGATTATCAGGCCCTGGGGATTTATCGGCCTTCAATCCCATCAATTTCCCAAACACCATTTTCCTACAAATACTGATTTCATTCAATTCCTCCTTCTCATTAGACCCTATGTTCCCCGACATCTCTGGGAGGTTATTTGTGTCCTCCTTTGTGAAGACAGAACCAAAGTATGTATTTAATTGGCCTGCCATTTCTTTGTTCCCCATTATAAATTCCCCTGATTCTGACTACAAGGGACCTACGCTTGATTTCACCAATCTTTTTCTCTTCACAGATCTATCGAAGCTTTTACAGTCAGTTTTTATGTTCCCTGCAAGCTTACTCTCATAATCTATGTTCCCCCTCTTAATTAATCCTTTTGTCCTCCTTTGCTGAATCCTAAACTGCTCCCAATCCTCAGGTTTGCTGTTTTTTCTGGCCAAATTATATGTCCTCTCCTTGGATCTTATGGTATCCCTAATTTCCCTTGTTAGCCATGGTTGAGTCACCTTCTTTGTTTAATATTATGCCAAACAGGGATGAACAAATTCTGTAGTTCATCCATGCGATCTTTAAATGTTTGCCATTGCCTATCCACCATCAACCCTTTAAGTAACGTTCTCCAATCCATCCTAGCCAACTCGTGCCTCATATCATCGTAGTTTCCTTTATTTAAATTCAGGACCCTAGTCTCTGAGTCAACTACTTCACTCTCCATTTTAATGAAGAATTCTATCATATTATGATCGCTCCTCCCCAAGGGCCTTGCACAACAAGATTGCTAATTAATCCTTTCTCATTACATAATACCCAGTCTAAGATGGCCTGATCTCTAGTTGGTTTCTCGACATATTGGTCCAGGAAACCATCCCATATACACTTTAGGAATTCCTCCTCCACAGTATTGTTACTAATTTGGTTAGCCCAATCTATATGTAGATTAAAGTCACCCATGATAACTGCTGTGCCCTTATTACATGTGTCTCTAATTTCCCATTTAATGCCATCCCCAACCTCAGTATTACTGTTTGGGGGTCTGTATGCAACACCCACTAACGTTTTCTGCCCCTTGGTATTTTTCAGCTCTGCCCATACAGATTCCACATCATCAGAGCTAATATCTTTCCTTACTATTGTGTTAATCTCCTCTTTAACCAGCAATGCTGCCCCACCTCCTTTTCCTTTTTCCTGTCCTTCCTGAATATTGAATACCCCTGGATGTTGAATTCCCAGTCTTGGTCACCCTGGAGCCATGTCTCCGTAATCCCAATTATATCATATCCGTTTACATCTATTTGCGCAGCTAATTCATCCACCTTATTACGAATGCTCCTCGCATTAAGACACAAAGCCTTCAGGCTTGACTTTTTAACACTCTTAGTCCTTTTAAAATTCTTATTTACTGTGGCCCTGTTTGATTTACACCCTTGATTTCTCTGCCTTCCACTTTTGCTTTTCTCCTTCCTGCCTTTTGCTTCTATACTTGCTTCCCTGTCCTCTGTCTCCTTGCACAGGTTCCCAACCCCCTGCCATTTTAGTTTAAACCCTCCCCAACAGCACTAGCAAACACTCCCCCTCGGACATCGGTTCGGGTCCCGCCCAGGTGCAAACTGTCCAGTTTATATTGGTCCCATCTCCCCCAGAACCGGTTCCAATGTCCCAGGAATTTGAATCCCTCCCCCGTTGCACCATTCTTCTAGCCACGTATTCATCTGAAATATCCTTCTATTTCTACTCTGACTAGCACGTGACACTGGTAGCAATCCCGAGATTACTACCTTTGAGGTCCTATTTTTTAATTTACCTCCTAACTCCCTATATTCAGCTTTTAGGACCTCATCCTGTTTTTTACCTATATCGTTGGTACCTATATGCACCACGACAACTGGCTGTTCACCCTCCCCCTCCAGAATGCCCTGCAGCCGCCCCGAGACGTCCTTGACCCTTGCACCAGGGAGGCAACATACCATCCTGGAGTCTCGTTTGCGGCCGCAGAAACGCCTATCTATTCCCCTTACAATAGAATCCCCTATCACTATAGCTCTCCTGCTCTTTTTCCTCCCATCCTGTGCAGCAGGACCACCCATGGTGCCAGGAAGTTGGCTGCTGCTGCCTTCCCCCAATAAGCCATCTCCCTCAACGATATCCAAAGTGGTATATCTGTTTGAAAGGGGAATGGCCACAGGGGACCCCTGCACTACCTGCCTGCATCTACTACTCTGCCTGGTGGTCACCCATTCCCTTCCTGCCAGTGCAGCCTTTACCTGCGGTGTGACCAACTCCACTATGTCCTCAGCATCGCGAATGCTCCAGTATGTATCCATTCGCAGCTCCAGCGCCACAATGCGGTCTGTCAGTAGCTGCGGCTGGATACACTTCCCACACACATGGTCGTCAGGGACACAGGAAGTGTCCCTGATTTCCCACATAGTGCAGGAAGAGCATGCCACAGGGCCGAGCTGTGCTGCCATGACTTACCCTTTAATTATTTCAATCTGTGCCTCATTGGATGCACTTTACTTCTCACTATTATCTTGAAATCTCTTATTTTCACTTCCTCTTGTTCTTCCTTCCACTCCTCATTTCTCAGCAACAATTTGCATTTATGCGGTGCCTGTAACATGGGGAAATGTCCCTTGGTGCTTCACAGAGGCATTAGGAGCTAAAGAAGGAGCTAAGAACGGGTGACTAAAAGCTTGGTCAAAGAGGTAGGTTTTAAGGAGAGTCAAAAGAGGAGAGAGAGGGTTAGAGAGACAGAGAGGTTTAGGGAGAGAATTCCAGAGCCTTGGCAGCTGAAGGCACGGCTGCCAATGGTGGGGCGAAGGGAGCGGGAGTCAGAGGAATGCAGAGTTCAGGAGGGGAGCAATTGTAGGGCTGAAGGAGATTACAGAGATAGGGAGGACTGAGGCCATAGTGGAATTTGAATGTAAGGATGAGAATTTTAAATTTGAGGTCTTGAGGGACGGTGATGGGTGAGTGAAACTTTGTGCAGGATAGGATAAGTTGAAGTTTACGGAGGATGGAAGATGGGAGGTTGGCAAGAGAGCGTTGGAATAGTCAAGATGAAGATAACAAAAGCATGGATGAGGGTTTCAGCAGCAGATGGGCTGAGGCAGGGCAGAGACAGGCGATGTTACGGAGGTGGAAGTAGGCGGTCTTTGTGGGGTCAGAAGTTTTACTCTGGGTCAAACAATACACCTAGGTTACGATCAGTGTGATTCAGTCCGAGACAGAAACGAGGGAGGAGGATGTAGCCGGTGGTGAGGGTACGGAGTTGTGGAGGGGACTGAAGGAAATTTTGGCTCATCCAGGACTAGATGTCAGACATAAAAACAGGAAATGCTGAAAACACTCAGCAGGTCAGGCAGCATCTGTGGAGAGGGAAACACAGCTAACGTTTCAGGTCGATGACCTTTCAGCAGAACTGGGAAAAGTTAGAGATGTAATGACAAAAGGGATGATGGGGGTAATGGGACAAGAAAAGAAAAAAGCTGAAAATGAAAAAAAGCAGAATCATTACCAGCAACTCCTGTCCGACAAATTGGGAGCAGTGGTTATAAACGGGTCATTTTCAGGTCGTCAGGCTGTAACTAGTAGGGTGCCGCAAGTATCAGTGCTTGGGCCTCAGCTATTTACAATCTATATGTTAAATAGTGAGAGATTGGGAAATGTCGGTGTTCAGAGGGACCTGGGTGTCCTTGTACACAAATCACTGAAAGTTAACATGCAGGTACAGCAAGCAATTAGGAAAGCAAATGGTATATTATCCTTTATTACAAAAGGATTGGAGTATAAGAGTAAAGAAGTCTTACTGCATAAGAACATAAGAAATAGGAGCAGGAGTAGGTCATACGGCCCCTTGGGCCTGCTCCGCCATTCAATAGGATCATGGCTGATCCAAATCTAGACTCACGTCCACTTCCCTGCCCTCTCCCCTTAACCCCTAATTCCCTTATCTGCTAGGACAATGTCAATCTCCATTTTAAATTTATTTAATGTTGCAGCTTCCACAGCTCTCTGGGGTAGCAAATTACATAGATTTACTACCCTCTGAGTAAAGAAGTTTCTCCTCATCTCAGTTTTGAAAGGGCAGCCCCTTATTCTAAGATTATGCCCCCTAGTTCTAGTCTCACCCATCAGTGGAAACATCCTCACCGCATCCACCCGATCAAGCCCCCTCACAATCTTATATGTTTCGATAAGATCGCCTCTCATTCTTCTGAACTCCAATGAGTAGAGTCCCAACCTATTCAACCTTTCCTCATACGTCAACCCCCTCATCTCTGGAATCAACCGAGTGAACCTTCTCTGAACCGCCTCGAGAGCAAGTATATCTTTTCTTAAATATGGAAACCAAAACTGCACGCAGTATTCCAGGTGTGGCCTCACCAGTACCCTGTATAACTGCAGCAAGACTTCCCTGTTTTTATACTCCATCCCCCTTGCAATAAAAGCCAAGATTCCATTGGCCTTCCTGATCACCTGCTGCACCTGCATACTAACTTTTTGTGTTTCATGTACCAGGACCCCCAGATCCCTTTGTACTGTAGCACTTTGCAGTTTCTCTCCATTTAGATAATAACTTGCTCTTTGATTTTTTCTGTCAAAGTGCATAACCTCACACTTTCCAACATTATATTGCATCTGCCAAATCTCTGCCCACTCACTTAGCCTGTCTATGTCCTTTTGCAGGTTTTTTATGTCCTCCTCACTCACTGCTTTCCCTCCCATCTTTGTATCGTCGGCAAACTTGGATATGTTGCACTCGGTCCCTTCCTCCAAATCGTTAATATAGATTGTAAAGAGTTGGGGTCCCAGCACTGATCCCTGTGGGACACCACTAGTTACTGATTGCCAGCCCGAGAACGAACCATTTATCCCAACTCTTTGTTTTCTGTTAGATAGCCAATCTTCCACCCATGCCAGTATATTACCCCCAATCCCGTGATTTTTTATCTTGATCAGTAATCTTTTGTGTGGAACCTTGTCAAATGCCTTTTGGAAGTCCAAATACACTACATCCACTGGTTCCCCTTTATCCACCCTGTATGTTACATCCTCAAAGAATTCGAGCAAATTTGTCAAACATGACTTCCCCTTCGTAAAACCATGCTGACTCTGTCCTATTAAATTATGTTTATCCAAATGCTCTGATACTGTTTCCTTAATAATGGACTCCAACATTTTGCCACCCACAGATGTTAGGCTAACTGGTCTATAGTTTCCAGCTTTTTGTCTACTTCCCTTCTTAAATAAGGGTGTTACATTAGCAGTTTTCCAATCTGCCGGGACCTTTCCTGAGTCCAGGGAGTTCTGGAAAATGATCACCAATGCATCCACAATCCCTACCGCCAATTCTCTCAAGACCCTAGGATGTAGGCCATCAGGTCCGGGGGATTTATCCGCCTTAAGTCCCATTATTTTACTGAGTACCATCTCTTCAGTGATTTTAATTGTGTTTAGCTCCTCCCCCCCAATTGCCCCCTGTTTGTCCAGTGTTGGGATATTTTTAGTGTCCTCTACTGTAAAGACTGTGGCCTCTACTGTAAAGCACGGTGGCATAGTGGTTAGCACTGTTGCCTCACAGCGCCAGAGACCCGGGTTCGAATCCGGCCTCGGGCGACTGTCTGTGTGGAGTTTGCACATTCTCCCCGTGTTTGCGTGGGTTTTCTCCGGGTGCTCCGGTTTCCTCCCACAGTCCAAAGATGTGTAGGTTAGGTTGATTGGCTATGATAAATTGACCCTTAGTGTTAGGGGGATTAAATACGTGGGGTTACAAGGATAGGGTGGGATATGTGTTGGTGTAGGGGTTACGGGGATTGGGTGGGATATGTGTCGGTGCAGGCTCGATGGGCCAAAATGGCCTCTATCTGCACTGTGGGGTTTCTGTGATTTCTGTGAAAATATTTGTTCAGCGTCTTTGCCATCTCCATGTTCCCCACCACTAGTTTCCCGGTCCCATCCTCTAAGGGACCAACGTTCACTTTAGCCACCCTTTTTCTTTTTATATAGCTGTAGAAACTCTTGCTATCTGTTTTTATATTTTTTGCTAGTTTACTTTCATAATCTATCTTCCCTTTCTTAATTAATCTTTTAGTTATTGTTTGCTGGCTTTTAAATGCTTCCCAATCTTCTATCCTCCCACTAGATTTGACTAATTTATATGCCCTTGTTTTCAGTCGAATACTATCCTTTATTACTTTACTAAGCCACGGATGGCTGTCTTTTCTTTTACTCCCCTTTTTCCTCAGTGGAATATATTTATCTTGAAAGATGTGAAATATCTCCTTGAATGTAGACCACTGCTCTTGTACCGTCTTACACTTTAATCTGTTTTCCCAGTCCACTTTAGTCAATTCTACTCTCATACCTTCATAGTCTCCTTTATTTAAGCTTAGTACGCTGGTTTGAGATCCAACTCTCTCTCCCTCAAACTGAATTTGGAATTCAACCATATTATGGTCACTCATTCCAAGGGGATCCTTTACTGGGACATTTTTTATTAATCCTGTCTCATTACACAGGACCAGATCTAAGATTGCCTGCCCCCTGGTTGGTTCAGTTACATACTGCTCAAGGAACCCGTCCCTAATACACTCTATGAACTCTTCCTCAAGGCTGCCATGCCCAATTTGATTAGTCCAGTCAATATGAAAGTTAAAATCCCCCATGATTATAGCTGTTCCCTTATTACAAGCCCCAACTATTTCCTAATTTATACTCCGACCAACAGAGTTGCAACTGTTAGGAGGCCTATAGACTACGCCCACTAGTGACTTTTTCCCCTTATTATTCCTTATCTCCACCCAAACTGTTTCACTATCCTGATCCTTTGACCCAATATCATTTCTGACTATTGCAGTGATTCCATCCTTGATTAACATAGCAACCCCACCTCCCTTTCCTTCCTGTCTGTCCTTCCTAATTGTCAAATACCCTTGTATGTTTAGTTCCCAGTCATGATTATCTTGCAGCCATGTTTCCGTAATGGCCACCAGATCATACCCATGTGTAGTTATTTGCACCGTCAACTCATCAATTTTGTTACGAATGCTACGTGCATTCAGATAAAGAACTTTCAAATATGTTTTCTGACAATTTATTCCTGCTTTTACCCCTTTTACTACTTTACCTTTATCATTATACATTCTGTCCCTTCCTGACACGCTCTGGTTTTTAATTCCCCCACTGCTACCTTGCTCTATTGCCTTCTCCGCTGTCATTTTTATTTTTCGCTCTCTTAAAACCTTCCCCCCACTAATTAGTTTAAAGCCCTCTCTACAGCCCTAGTTATTCGATTTGCCAGGATTCTAGTCCCAGCACTGGCCAAGTGAAGTCCGTCCCAACGAAACAGCTCTCTCCTGTCCCAGTACTGATGCCAGTGTCCCAGGAATTATACAGGGCCTTGTGAGACCACACCTGGAGTACTGTGTAAAGTTTTGATCATCTTACCGAAGGAAGGATATACTTGCTTTAGAGGGAGTGCAATGAAGGTTCACCAGACTGATTCCTGGGATGGGGGGATTGTCCTATGAGAGATTGAGGAGACTAGGCCTATATTCCCTAGAATTTAGAAGAATGAGAGGTGATCTCGTTGAAAAATATAAAATTCTTACAGGGCTTGACAGGGTAGAGGGTCACAGTCTCAGAATAAGGAGTCAGCCATTTAGGACTGAGATAAGGAGAAATTTCTTCACTCAAAGAGTTGGGAATCTTTGGAATTCTCTACCCCAGAGGGCTGTGGATGCTCGGTTGTTGAGTGTATTCAAGTCAGCGATCAAGTATGGACACCAAAACTGTATGCAGTATTCCAGGTGCGGTCTCACCAATACCTTGTACAACTGAAGCAATACCTCCCTATTTTTATATTCTATCCCCCTAGCAATGAAAGCCAACATTCCATTGGCCTTCTTAATCACTTGCTGCACCTGTATACTAACCTTTTGAGTTTCGTGCACCAGGACCCCCAGATCCCTTTGTACTTCAGTACTTTCCAGTTTCTTGCCATTAAGATAATAACTTGCTCTACGATTTTTCCTGCCAAAGTGCATAACCTCACACTTTCCAGTATTGTATTCCATCTGCCCACTTACTTAGCCTGTCTATGTCCCCTTGCAGGTTTTTTATGTCCTCCTCACTCATTACTTTCCCCCCCATCTTAGTATCATCTGCAAACTTTGATATGTTACACTCGGTCCCCTCCTCCAAATCATTAATATAGATTGTAAAGAGTTAGGGACCCAGCACTGACCCCTGCGGAACACCACTAGTTACTGATTGCCAGTCTGAGAATGAACCATTTATCCCAACTCTCTGCCTTCTGTTAGATAGCCAATCCTCTATCCATGCCAGAATATTACCCCCAATCCCGTGATTTTTTATCTTAAGCAATAATCTTTTGTGTGGCACCTTGTCAAATGCCTTTTGGAAGTCTAAATACACTACGTCCACTGGTTCCCCTTTATCCACCCTATATGTTACTTCCTCAAAGAACTCCAGCAAATTTGTCAAACATGACTTCCCCTTCATAAAACCATGCTGACGTTGTCCTATTAAATTATGATTATCCAAATGTCCTGTTACTGTCTCCTTAATAATGGACTCCAAAATTTTACCTACCACAGATGTTAGGCTAACCGGTCTATAGTTTCCAACCTTCTGCCTACCGCCCTTTTTAAATAAGGGTGTTACATTAGCAGTTTTCCAGTCTGCTGGGACCTTTGCTGAGTCCAGGCAGTTTTGGAAAATTATTACCAATGCATCCACAATCCCTACCGCCACTACCCTCAGACCCTAGGATGTAAGCCATCAGGTCCAGGTGATTTATCCGCCTTGAGTCCCATTATTTTACCGAGTACCACTTCCTTAGAGATTTTGATCGTGTTTAGCTCCTCCCCCCCATAGCCCCCTGTTTGTCCAGTGTTGGGATATTCTTAGTGTCCTCTACTGTAAAGACTGATACAAAATATTCATTCAGTGTTTTTGCCATCTCCATATTTCCCACCATTAATTTCCCGGTCTCATCCTCTAAGGGACCAACATTTACTTTAGCCACCCTTTTTCTTTTTATATAACTATAAAAACTCTTACTATCTGTTTTTATATTTTTTGCTAATTTACTTTCATAATCTATCTTCCCTTTCTTAATCAATCTTTTTGTTATTTTTTGCTGTCTTTTAAAGTTTTCCCAATCCTCTATCCTCCCACTAGATTTGGCTACCTTATATGCCCTTGTTTTTAGTCGAATACTATCCTTAATTTCTTTACTTAGCCACGGATGGCTGTCTTTTCTTTTACACCCTTTTCTTCTCAGTGGAATATATATTTTTTGGAAGTTGTAAAATAACTCCTTAAATGTACACCACTGATCATGTATCGTCTTACCCTTTAATCTATTTTCCCAATCCACTCTACTCAATTCCGCTCTCATACCTTCATAGTCTCCTTTATTCAAGCTTAGCACGCTTGTTTGAGATCCAACCTTCTCACCCTCTAATTGAATATGGAATTCAACCATGTTATGGTCACTCATTCCAAGGGGATCCTTTACTAGGACATTTTTAATTAATCCTGTCTCGTTACACAGGACCAGATCTAAGGTTGCTTGCCCCCTGGTCGGTTCAGTTACATACTGCTCAAGAAACCCATCCCTAATACACTCAATGAACTCATCCTCAAGGCAGCCCTGCCCAATTTGATTTGTCCAATTAATATGATAGTTAAAATCCCCCATAATTATAGATGTTCCCTTATTACAAGCCTCAACTATTTCCTGATTGATACTCCGTCCAACAGAGTTGCAACTGTTCGGAGGCCTATAGACTACGCCCACTAGTGTTTTTTTCCCCTTATTATTCCTTATCTCCACCCAAACTGTTTCATTATCCTGATCTTTTGACCCAATATCATTTCTCTGTATTACAGTGATTCCTTGCTTTATTAACATAGCCACCCCACCTCCCCTTCCTTCCTGCCTGTCCTTCCTGATCGTTAAATAACCTGGTATGTTTAATTCCCAGGCATTGTCACCCTGCAGCCATGTTTCTGTAATGGCCACAAGATCATACCCATATGTAGTTATTTGTGCCATTAACTCGTCTATTTTGTTACGAATGCTACGTGCATTCAGATAGAGAACTTTCAAATATGTTTTGTGACACTTAGTTCCTGCTTTTGCCCTTTTTATTACTTTACCTTTTACTCCATACCTTCTGCCCCTTCCTGACATGCTCTGGTTTTTAATTTCCCCACTGCTACCTAAGTCTATGACCTTCTCTGTTGTCATTTTTATTATTTGCTCTCTAGGAACCTCCCCCCCACTACTTAGTTTAAAGCCCTCTCTACAGCCCTAGTTATGTGATCCGCCAGGACTCTGTAATGACCAATAACATGTCATTTTATACTGGACACTAGATGGAGCCGTAGAGCTGTGTAGAGCTGTATATAAGACTACACTACCCAGCTGTATGTATATTAAGACTAGGCTACCCACAAGGCAACAGTCAAGATGGAAGCCTCTACAGATACTGTTCCTAGTCCACATGTGCTCAATAAAAGTGTCTAGCAAAAGCTAGCTGTGTTCATAATAAGAATGTCTATTTATTACTGAACATAAGATGTTACCAGGATGGTGAAGATCTGCTGAAAATTGTGAAAAGCGACATGGAGAATTTGAAGCCACCAGAGCGTTTGAATCTCGAGGGAAATGTCGACTATAATTGGCGGATTTTTAAACAACAATTCGAACTCTACATTGCTGCCATCGGATTCGGTACGAAGCCAGACGCAAGAAAAATAGCGTTGCTGCTTACGGTTGCAGGCCCATAGGCGATAGAGGTATTTAATACATTTGTATTTAATCCAGAGGAGAACAGAAAAATTAGAAGATGTGCTAAAAAAATTTGATGCACATTGCTCTCCCAAAAAGAATGAGACGTATGAAAGATACATCTTCCGTTCTCGGACACAGCAACAAAATGAGACTTTTGATAGCTTTATCACTGATCTGAAACTGAAAGCACAGACATGTAATTTCTCTGAGCTCAAAGCATCCATGATTCGTGACCAGATTGTGTTTGGTATTCATGATAAAAAAGTCAGGGAACGTCTGTTGAGAGAAACCGAACTAAATTTGGAAAATGCGGTGAAAATATGCCAAGCCAGCGAGCTAGCTCGAAAGCACGCGAAGACTTTCAGTGAAATCAATAATGATGCAATTGTAATGAGTGATAATGCTGCTGTCGGTGCTGTGTCCTATAAGTGGAAGAAACATGGGCAGAACAGAAATGAAAAGCAATCGGAGGATGAAATTTTAAATTGTAAACGCTGTGGTTACAAACACCAGTTAAGACAATGCCCAGCGTTTGGAAAAATGTGCACAAAGTGTAATGGAAAGAATCACTTTGCCAAACAATGCTTTTCAAAAGTAAAAACAACGAAAGGGCAACAAGTTAATGTGATTGAGGACACTGATTTAAGTGAGACATTTTTTGTAGGAATGGTGTCATGTGACGATATCAAAAAAGATACAGAAAATGTGCAGCCCTCAGAAATGGACAATGCTGAACATAAAGTCAATGCAGTAAAAGTGGACAAATGGATGATCCCACTGCAGATAAATGGAGCATTAGTTACATTGAAACTGGACACTGGGGCAAAAGCAAACTTAATCAGTACGAGTGACATAAAAAATATGAAAGAAAAGCCCAAAATACAGAAAAAGTCAGTACTACTGAAGGACTATAATGGACAGAAAATAGATAGCTTAGGTGTATGCAGACTTAAATTGACAGTCAAAGACAAAGTGCATCATCTCATGTTTTCTGTTGTGGCTGAAAGACTTGATTCTCTACTCGGTGACAAAGCTTGTGAAGACTTAGAACTGGTCAAGAGAGTCTACCGTATAAACTGTGCCATAAGCAGACCAGATGACTCAGGTGATGAAGCAGAGAGCCCATCAAGGATGAAAAGGCCAAAGGGTATCCATGTCTTCAAAAAGCCTAGTTTCTCCAAGAAGAAAGAAAAAGACTTTAAGGTCAAAGAGAAGCCAAAGGAAGAAAAGCACAAAGAGGAAAAACACAAGGAGAAAAAGTCCAAAGATATAACCGCAGCAGATGTTGTTAAGCAGTGGAAAGAGAAAAAGAAAAAGAAGAAGCCTGCACCAGAGCAGGAAGCAGTTCCGGTGGATACTCCTTCTTCCCTCAGGCCAATCTTTGGCGTTCCATTAGCCGAGGCTGCTGAGAGGACTATGCTGTATGATGGGATCCAGCTGCCAGCAGTTTTTCGAGAGTGCATTGACTACATTGAGAGTTATGGCATGAAGAGTGAAGGAAACACTGAAACCCTCTCCAAGCAAAGATCGCAAGGAGACCTCGATCTATACAAGAGCGGATTGATGACAATGCCGCAACTGCATCTTGTCATTCACCGCCAGAACAATCTCATGAAGACACATCAGACTTACCCGTGTTGAGAAGATCCACACGTGAAGTAAAAGAGCCTGATAGACTTAATCTTTGAGTACAATGTAAAGCTTTGAAAATGTGTTGACTGTTTGAAAATGTTTATGTTTATAGAGCACTAACAAAAGTGTTACTGATATTCTCTTTATTGTTTTCTTGAAAGTTGATTGATATTGATTTTGTTAAACCTCAAAGAAAAGGGGATGTAATGATCAATAACGTCATTCTATAGTGGACACTAGGTGGAGCCGTAGAGCTGTATATAAGACTACACTACCCAGCTGTATGTATATTAAGACTAGGCTACCCACAAGGCAACAGTCAAGATGGAAGCCTCTACAGATACTGTACCTAGTCCACATGTGCTCAATAAAAGTGTCTAGCAAAAGCTAGCTGTGTTCATAATAAGAATGTCTATTTATTACTGAACATAAGAGACTCTAGTCCAGCACTGGCCAAGTGAAGCCCGTCCCAACGGAACAGCTCCCTCCCGCTCCAGTACTGGTACCAGTGTCCCAGGAAGCAAAACCCATTTCTCCCACACCAGTCTTTGAGCCACGCATTTAACTCTCTAATTTTATTTGTCCTAGCCAAATTCGCTCGTGGGCTCAGGTAATAATCCAGAGATTATTACCCTTGAGGTTCTGTTTTTTAATTTGACCCCTAGCTGCTCATACTCCTTTAACAGAACCTGGCTTCCTAGTCTTAGCTACAAGGACAGGTTGGAGAAACTGGATTTGTTTTCATTAGAGCAAAGGAGGTTGAGGGGTGATTTGATAGAGGTGTTCAAGATTATGACAGGTTTGGATAGGCTAGACGGAGAAAGGTTGTTCCCACTAGTTGATGGTACAAGGACTAGGGGACACAGATTTAAGGATTTGGGCAAGAGATACAGAGGGGACGTGAGGCAAAACTTTTTTACGCAGCGAGTGGTGAGGACCTGGAACACTCTGCCAACGGAAGTGGTGGAAGCGGAGACACTCAATGTTTTCAAGGGGAGACTGGATAGGCACTTGAGGGAAATAAACTTGCAGGGCTACGGGGATAGAGCGGGGGAATAGGACTGACTGGATTGCCTCTACAGAGAGTCAGCACGGACTCGATGGGCTGAATGGCCTCCTTCTGTGCCGTTATGACTTTAAATAAGTGACTAGATAATCAATTCTGATGATGTTGGATGAGGGGTAAATATTGGCCAGGGCACTGGGGAGAACGCCCCTGCTCTTCTTCCAACACTGCCATGGAATCTGTTACATTCACCTGAGAGAGCAGACGGGGCCTCGGTTTAACGCCTCATCCAAAAGACGGCACCTCCAACAGTGCAGTACTTCCTCAGCACTGCACTGGAGTGTCAGCCTGGATTTTGTGCTCAGGTCCCTGGAGTGGGACTCGAACCCACAACCTTCTAACTCCGAGAGTGCTGCCGTTGAACAACAAACCAAGACTCATCACGCTGTCGCCTACTCTTAGCTCACTCTTTGCAGAGTTTCAAAAGCCCCCCGCCCCCCACCCCCACCCCAACCCCGTACCTTCTCTATTATTTGGAGTGTCGAAAGGACAGGAGAGGAAAGTTCAAAGAAGCAAGTCCCAAGGGTTAAGCACAGGTTGAGACTTGTTTGTTGTGGAGCTTCAGCGAAGCTGCCATTGGCTATTCCTGTTTGCACAGATTCTGTAATCTTGACAGAACCGCACGGCAGCCTCGCAACCATGACCTGTGTGCTTGTGCGCTGTTTTCTGGGGGGTTTTTGATTTCAGGAGCTATTCACCATTCCATTTGAAACATTACCAGAGGAGTGAGATTGGACAGAGCTTTCACAGGTACGTGGCTGAAATTCTATTCCAAGTTTAACACTCAATAATGCTGAGGGAGAGGTAGAGAACGATTTTCCAACATTCCAGCAGGCCTGTGGCGATAGTTGTGGGGCCCGGGTTCATCCCCAGTTGCTGCTGGGTTAGCTGGTCCCTGCTGGGGTCGAGGAATATTAGAATGGGCCTCAGTCCCGTCCTGGTGCCCCCAGACCCCAACAATCTGCAGCTAGGGAATAAAATTCTGCATGGATCCAGGTTCCAGTGACCCCTGCTGGAAAGGACCCGCGTGTGGACACCTGGTGAGGGCAGGAGCGAACCAGGTGAGGGGGGGAACAGGTGAGGGTAGGAGCGGACCGGTTGTGGGGGGGGACCGGTGAGGGCAGGAGCGGACCGGATGGGGGGGTGAGGGGGGAGAACAGGTGAGGCAGGAGCGGACCGGGTGAGGGGGAGAACAGGTGAGA
>NC_140999.1:49918383-49942674 GCF_052327205.1 Somniosus microcephalus | reverse complement strand
CTCACACACTCCCAGTCTCTCTCTCAATTCAATTCAATTCAATTCAAATTGCTTTATTGACATGACAAGATACATCTTATGTTGCCAAAGCACAGAAATACATGTATGATTGACCACATAAACACCGATCTAGACATACAGTGTATAGACAAGTATACCCATGTATACATAGACTAGCTGGAGTGCCCGGCGGTGCCGAGGCTTTTTCGAGGACATGTTGTTGGAAGAGAGAGAGCGAGCGACTGGGGGGGGGGGGAAGAGAGCGAGCGACTGTGGTGGGGGGGAAGAGAGCGAGCGACTGTGGGGGGGGGAAGAGAGCGAGCAACTGTGGGGGGGAAGAGAGCGAGCGACTGTGGGGGGGAAGAGAGTGAGCGACTGTGGGGGGGAAGAGAGTGAGCGACTGTGGGGGGGAAGAGAGCGAGCGACTGTGGGGGGGAAGAGAGCGAGGGAGAGAGGGGGGGAAGAGAGCGAGGGAGAGAGGGGGGGAAGAGAGTGAGGGAGAGAGGGGGAAGAGAGCGATGGAGAGAGGGGGGAGCGAGGGAGAGTGGGGGGCGAGGGAGAGAGGAGGGGCAAGGGAGAGGGGGGGCGAGGGAGAGAGGGGGGTGAGGAGAGGGGGGGAGAGAGGGGGCGAGGAGAGGGGGGCGAGGGAGAAGGGGGGGCCAGGGTGAGGGGGGTGCGAGGGGGGGCGAGGGAGGGGGGGCAGGGAGGGGGGCGAGGGGGAGTGGGGGGGCGAGGGAGGGGGGCGAGGGATGGGGGCGAGGGAGGGGGAGGGAGAGGGGGCGAGGGAGAGGGGAGAGGGAGAGGGGCGAGGGAGGGGGGGTGAGGGAGGGGGGGCGAGGGAGAGGGGGGGTGCAAGGGAGAGGGGGGGCGAGGGAGAGGGGGGAGAGGGAGAGGGGGTGGGCGAGGGAGAGGGGGGGCGAGGGAGGGGGGCGAGGGAGAAGGGGGGGCGAGGGAGAGGGCGAGGGAGAGGGCGAGGGAGAGGGCGAGGGGGGGGTGAGGGAGGGGGGGGCGAAGGAGAGGGGGGCGGGGGCGAGGGAGGGGGGGGCGCCGGGGAGGGAGGGGGGGCGCCGGGGGGGGAGAGAGAGAGAGAAGGGGGGGAGAGAGTGAGAAGGGGGGGGAGAGTGAGAAGGGGGGGAGGAGGAGGAGGGAGAGTGGGAGGAGGGGAGGAGTGTTTTGAGGGGGTCAGCGAAAGAGCAAAAAATTTTTTTTTTCAAAAACGGGTTTTAAGAAGATGGCAGGCCATCTTGAAAGTTTTTTTAATGTTTTTAAAAAGCTGCCACGGAGAAGGAACGCATAGTCTGTGAAACCAACATAAATTTTTTTTTTTTTTTAAAGCTGCCACGGAGAAGGAACGCGCAGTCTGAAACGAACAGAATTTTTTTTATTTTTTAATAAAAAGCTGCCACGGAGAAGGAACGCGCAGTCTGTGAAACCAACAGAATTTTTTTTTAATTTTTTATAAACGGGTGTTAAGAAGATGGGAGGCCATCTTGAAAGTTTTTAAATGTTTTTAAAAAGCTGCCACGGAGAAGGAACGCACAGTGTGTGAAAGCAACAGAATTTTTTTTTTTTTTTAAATAGCTGCCACGGAGAAGGAACGCGCAGTCTGTGAAACCAACAGAAATTAAAAAATTTTTTTTTTTATAAACGGGTGTTAAGAAGATGGGAGGCCATCTTGAAAGTATTTTAATGTTTTTAAAAAGCTGCCACGTAGAAGGAACGCGCATTCGTGCTGAAAACACCAAAAGTTATTTTTTTTTAAACGGCTGTTAAGAAGATGGGACACCATCTTCATTGTGTTTTAACGTTTTAGACATTGTGTTTTTACGTTTTACACATTAAAAAAAAAATCGCTCCTAACAAATAAACACACAGGTGAATATAAAGATGGCGGCCACTCACCTCAGTTCAGAACGATAAGGCCCGCCCACACACGCACTGATTGGTCGATCGTCATGTCACCGAAGCATAGGATTGGTCAATCGTCCTGTCACTCGACTCTAGGAGGGCCCGGCTGCACATGCGACGAACCCGCCCCCGCCACGCATTGATTGGTCGACCATCGGGTTGGTCGACCGTACGATTGGTTGACCTGAATTTCACTCTATGGTAATGAGTGGATAATGAGCGGAATGTTGAAGGTTTTTCGGATACCGCAGGCGCAATTTTTGTCCGGCCGGAACGTAAATACGCTTACCATCGTTTTGGAACGGTGAGCTTTCTTTCGACGTAACGCACGCGTAGGTACGCTCTGTAACTTTCGAGCGCATAGCCAGACAGACGCACACCCGAGGACAGACAGAAGGACAGACAGAAGGACAGACAGATAGACAGACAGACAGATAGACAGAAGTATCCGTTTATATATATAGATATATGCACATATAATATGCATATAATCTTTTCTTAGATTTAATGTGTCACTGGTTGTTCCTCTGCTTGTGGCAAGCTGTAACATAGTTTTCCGCTATAGTTACACATTTTCTCTGTTCCCCCATTAGATATGGGAGTTTTTGGAGGTCATTCAAATTTTTGAATTCAGGGCATATTTTTGTGAATTTTGGGTAGAAATTCTCCCTCATGTCCTGATAGTTTCCGCAAGTTGTGAGGAAGTGCATCTCTGTCTCCACCACTCCCTGACTGCAGTGAGAGCATATCCTGTCCTCTCTTGGCAGCCGGGTCTGCCTGTGTCTGCCTTTTTCAATGGCCAGGCTATGTTCACTAAGTCTGTACATTGTCAAGGTTTTTCTCAGTTTGCTATCCTTTATCATGGTCAGGTATTCAGCCATGGTGTATTGTCTGTTTAGGGCCAAATAGCACTCGAGTTTGTTTTGGGTTTTTGTCGTTTCTGTCCAATAGGTCAAGTATTTTTCCTTTTGTTTAGTGATAATTGTGTTGGGTTGAATTCTCTGTGCTAGTGTGTCACTGTCCTGGGGCTGGTTATTATTATTAGTGTTGGTAGTTACTTCACTGAGTCCCAGGACTAGTTGACTGAGGGGACTCTTCTCTATGATCATCTCTTGGCATTTCAAGGCATCGTAATGATAGCAGTGGGGGTTGCTCATTTTTAGGTGTTTCCAAAATTTGATGGCTCGTTTTTGGATATTAATTAGTAGTGGATATTAGCCTCGTTCTGCCCTGCATGCATTGTTTGTGGTTTTCCTCTGAGTCCAGAGGATACTTTTACAGAATTGTGCATGCAGGATTTCAATTGGGTGTTTGTCCCATTTTGCGAATTCTTGTTGTGTTAGTGGACCCCACACCTCACTGCCATAGAGTGCAATTGGTTCAATTACTGATTTTAAAATTTTGAGCCAAATGACAATTGGAATTTCTATTTGGGTTGACTTCTTAATGGCATAGAAAACCCTTCTTGCTTTCTCTTTCAGTTCATTCACAGCCAAATGAAAGTTTCCCGTAGAACTGATTTTTAGGCCTAGGTATGTGTAATTTGTAGTTTGTTCGATTTTAGTTGCTCCTAGTGTGAAGTTCATTCTGGGTCCCTGATGTCTGGATCTTTGCTGGAACACCAGAACTTTTGTTTTTTTGGGGTTTATTGTCAGGGCCCAGGTCTGACAGAACGACTCTAGCAGATCCAGGTTCCACTGTAGTCACTCCTCAGTTGGTGAGAGCAGAACCAGGTCATCTGCATAGAAGAGGAATTTAACCTTGGAGTCATATAGGGCAAGGCCAGGTGCTGTAGATTGTTCATGTAGTTTTGCCAATTCATTTATGTAAATATTAAAGAGTGTCGGTGAGATAGGCGAGCCCTGCGCCACTCCATGCCCCTGTGAGAAATATTTTGTTTGTTTGTCTCCAATTTTAACTGCACATTTATTGTTTGTATACATTGATTTAATTACATCTTATGTTTTTCCCCCTACCCCACTTTCAATAAGTTTCAAGAATAGACCG
Source organism: Somniosus microcephalus (assembly GCF_052327205.1). Classification (NCBI taxonomy): domain Eukaryota; kingdom Metazoa; phylum Chordata; class Chondrichthyes; order Squaliformes; family Somniosidae; genus Somniosus; species Somniosus microcephalus. Next base: position 49,938,759 of record NC_140999.1, on the reverse strand, counting down.
TCGTGCCAAGTAGAATCGAAAGCCTTCTGGAAATCTATAAAGCAGGCAAAAATGTTGCTTTTGTTTTGGTGAACATGTTTGTCAATTAGGGTGTGTAGGGTGAAAATATGGTCCGATGTTCTATCATTTGGTAAGAATCCTATTTGGCTTTTACTCAAGACATCGTGCTCCTCAAGGAAATTTATAAGTCTTTGGTTTATGATACTACAGAATACCTTCCCCAGGTTACTGTTCACACAGATGCCTCGATAGTTATTTGGGTCAACTTTGTCTCCACTTTTGTATATGGGCGTTATGAGTACTTTGTTCCAGATATCAGGGAAGTAACCGACACTCAGAGCCAAGTTGAAGAGTTTTAGGATAGCCAATTTCATTTTATCGTCAATGTGTTTAATCATCTCGTTTAGGATGCCATCTGCACCGCAAGCTTTTCTTGGCTGCAGGTCCTTGAATTTTTCAAGTAGCTCTTTTTCAGTTATTGAGTGGTCTAATGGGTTTTGTTGGTCTTTTATGGCCAGTTCGAGCTTTTCCAATTCTTTGCATATTAGATCTTGCTCTGGGCTTATTGTGTTTTCTGGTATAATTTTTCAAAATGGTTTTCCCATATGTCTCCATTTTGAATGGGCAATTCTTTGCGTTGCTTTTTGTGTAATGTATTCCAGTTGTCCCAGAAACAATTAGAATCGATAGATTCCTCAATGGAGCTGAGTTTATTCTTAATATGCTGTTCTTTCTTGGCTCTGAGTGTGTTTTTATATTGTGTTCGTGCCTGACGTAGCTCCTCGTTTTCTGGTTGTCTGTGTTTATAGTTTGATATTTTTCTGAGTTTTTTCCTCATGTTATGACAGTCTGAATCAAACCATTTTTTGTGGTTTTGTGTTTTGTGTTTACTCTTGCGAGATATCAAGTTCGACATTGTTGCCAAATTATCAAAAATATTATTTAGGTTATTCACTGCCTGGTTTACGCCTTCTTTATTGTGAGTGTATGTGTTTTCCAGGAAGTTGTCCAAGAGGGATTGAGTTGATTGGCTGCTAATTGCTTTCTGGTATTTTTCCGTACTGTTTTGGGCCCATCTGTAGGATTTTTTAATGTTGTACAGCTTACTGGGCTGTGTTTCTGTGTTGGTTGTTTCTGTCCTTTTAAGATACGCAGTGATTTGGCTGTGATCTGACAGTGGTGTTAGTGGTTTGACTGTGAATGTTCTGAAAGAGGATGGGTCCAGATCTGTAATCATATAGTCTACGGTGCTGATGCCAAGAGGTGAAGAATAGGTCGGTTATCCTAAGGAGTCTCCTATGAATCTACCATTGACGATGTACAGACCCAGGCTTCGACAGAGCTGCAGGAGCTGCTTTCCGTTTGCATTTATCTGTTTGTCGTAGTTACACCTGTGTGAATGCAAAGGGAGATCAAACTGGTTATTTCCAAATATGTAATTATTCCCGAGTACTGATAAAGTCTGGTTCTTCACCAGTTCTTGAGTTGAGGTCACCACAGATCAACACGTTCCCATGGGTCTGGTAATGGTTAATCTCCCTCTCAATGTTGGAGAAGGTTTCCTCTTTGAAGTACGGTGATTCTAAAGGGGGATGTAGATTGCGCAAATGAAAACATTTTGCATGCTAGCAATTATGTCTTTCTTAATCTTGAGCCATAAGTGGTTTTCTCCCTTTTTTATAAATTCGATGTAATTCCTAAGCTCTGCTTTAAACCAAATCAGCATGCCTCCAGAATCTCTGCCCTGGGTTACTCCTGGTAGTTTATTGGAGGGGACCACTAGCTCTGTGTACCCAGGGGGACAACCAGTGGGCCCTTCTCCTCTACACCATGTCTCTTGCAAAATGATAATGTCCAGATCTTTGATTTTATCTCAGAATTCTGGGGAACTGCTCTTTAGGCCAAGCACAGAAGAGTGTAGGCCTTGGATATTCCAGGTTGAGATGCACAAGGATTTCATGTTTAGCTTGGTCTTTTACTGTGATAGGTGTGTGTGTCTTTGTCATATTAAATGGGGGAAAAAAGAATACCTCAAGCGTCTATAAATACTGACAGTGTGGTAAAACCACCAATGAACTCCTGTACAAATGAATAACTGTCTTTAAAGCAATGTTACAGCATCTATGTCCGTTTGCTGAGTGTAAACAAGCTTTCTGTAAAAACCCTGAAACAACGCGATTACATCATCACGTTGGTCACGTGGTGCCCCGAGTGGCGGGAAACGTGATGATGTCATGACATCAGAGGTGGGAGGTTCTGAGTTCAGACCTCGTGGAACAAGCTACTGTATAGACCTGTTTGCTGTTGCTCCTGCATGTTTTTGTTTTGTTCACCAGTTTAATTAAATTTGGTTAATTTACTGAACTGACTCGACCTCAGTGATTTAGATAGGAATCCGTTGATTCCTACATGGGTGACCCCAAAGCTTCGCGGACGATTTTCGCGGAGGCAAGCTCGAGAACAAGATGGATGTCAATGCAGCGAGTTTGAAGCTCCCTCAATTTTGGGAACAACAGGCAGCCTCCTGGTTCGTTCAAGCGGAGGCTCAGTTCCAACTGCGAAACATAGTGCTGGATCAGACCCGTTACCTGTATGTGGTCTCCGCACTGGACAGCTCGACGGCTTCCCGCATTATCAGCCTGCTGGAGACCCCACCCGTGGAGAACAAGTACGAAACACGCGCGCCTCATGCAAGTATTCGGTCTCACAAAGGCGGAGCGCGCACGACGCTTGCTCGCTCTCCCCGGGTTAGGCGATGCTAAGCCTTCCGAGTTGATGAGCCACATACTCACCCTCCTCGGGTCTGAGCCAGCTCCCTGAGCAGGTACAAGCAGCCCTGGCCAGGTCGACGGCTACGGACGGTGTGGCGCTCGCGGCCGAAGCCGACACCATTTACGTGTTGATGCAACAATATTGCACCACCTCGACGCGCCCCGCCTCCAAGAACGCCGCCTCGGCACCTCCACAGACCGGCCTTTGCTGTTACCATGCCCGTTTCGGTCAGAAAGCCAGATGCTGCCGACCCCCGTGTAAATTCGTGCCGCCGGCACCGAGAAAGCAGCAACACCGATTGTGCGACCGGAAGGGAAGCCCCGAGGTTGGTTTCGCCTCCACAATGACAGTTGGTGATTCCGGGAAATTGTTGTACATCACCGACTCCATTTCGGGCTGGCGTTTCTTATGCGACACGGGCGCTCAGTGTAGCATCCTCCCCGCTTCGGTTCTCGACGTCCGATCTGGGCGGCGCAGTCCTCCACTACAGGCTGCCAATGGCAGCGCCATCCGTACGTATGGGAAGTGGCGTATCCGATTGTGTCTCGGCGGCCAACTCTTCCACTGGGAGTTTATCACCGCCACGATACCACTGGCAATCCTCGGTGCCGATTTTTTTCTGCACGCATGACCTACTGGTCGACGTACGTAATCGCCGCCTGATCCATGCCGCCTCACGAGCCCCCATCCCCTGTTTTCGGGGCTCTGGCATGACCCACGCGGTTGCCCGCACCGAGTCGCCGCCCGACGAGTTCGCCCGCCTGCTCAAGGAATTTCCGGAGCTCGCTCGACCCACTTTCTTTGCGACAACCGCCAAACACGGTGTTGAACACCACATCGCGACAACCGGCCCCCCGGTTTACGCCCGGGCTCGGCGATTAGAGGCCGGTAAACTCAAGGCCGTGAAGGCGGAATTCGCCACTATGGAGCGGTTGGGCATCGTTCGCCGATCTGATAGTCCCTGGTCATCTCCGCTACACATTGTGCCAAAGCCCGGTGGTGGGTGGCAGCCCTGTGGTGATTATCGGCACCTCAACGAGGTCACAACTCCAGACCGGTACCCGATACCATATATTAAAGATTTTTCCAGCGATTTGGCCGGCACGTCGTGGTTCTCCAAGATCGACCTCATCCGTGGATACCAGCAGGTGCCCGTCCACCCTCAGGATGTCCAGAAAACGGCGGTCATTACCCCATTTGGCCTTTTTGAATTTTTACGGATGCCTTTCGGGCTTAAAAATGCGGCGCAGGCGTTCCAACGCCTCATGGATTCGGTGCTCCGGGATCTCAAATTCCTTTTCGTATACCTCAATGAAATCCTCGTCGCCAGCGCGTCAAAGGAAGAACACTTATGTCACCTGCGCGTCCTTTTCTGCCATCTCCAGGAGCATGGCCTTATAGTTAACCCAAACAAGTGCCAATTTGGACTGAGGCAGATTGATTTTCTGGGCCACCGCATCACCGCGGAAGGGGCACTGCCACTCAGGGCGAAAGTGGCAGCCGTCACGGCGTTCCCACGGCCGCAATCCGTCAAGGCGCTCCAAGAATTCCTTGGCATGGTAAACTTTTACCATCGCTTTGTCACCCGGTACGCCCAGCTCATGCGGCCGCTCTACAAGGCACTCCGAGGGAAACCGGGGAAAGAACCGGTGATCTGGTCGTCGGTCATGGACCGCGCATTTGGGGACACAAAGGAGGCCCTCGCCAATGCGACGATGTTAGCGCACCCGCTGCCCGGCGCCACCATCGCACTCACGACAGATGCGTCGGACTACACCGTCGGCGCCGTGCAAGAGCAATGGGTCGACGGGGCATGGCAACCGCTGGCGTTTTTTAGCCACCAGTTTCGTAGTAATGAATGTGTCTATAGCACATTTGACCGAGAGCTGTTGGCGTTGTTCCTGGCCATCCGCCACTTTCGTTATTTATTGGAAGGACGCCAATTCGTCGCTTTCGTGGATCACAAGACCCTGACATTTGCCATGGCCAAGACGGCTGAGCCGTGGTTGGGCCGACAGCAACGGCAACTCATTTTCATCTCCGAGTTTACCACCGACATCCGTCATGTGGCCGGCAAGGACAACGTGGTTGCCGACTGCCTTTCGCGTGCAGCCGTCCAGGCCGTCCAACTGGGTCTCGACTATTTACTAATGGCGGTCGACCAAGCGGTTAACCCGGAGATGCATGCTTTCCGTTCCGATTCGTCCGGCCTGCGGCCAGTGGACGTACTTTTCTACTCAGACAGCACATCCTTGCTCTGCGATGTCTCCCTGGGAGACCCATGCCCGATCATACCGACATCCTGGCGCAGGAAAGTCTTCGATATCATGCACAGCCTTGCCCACCCGGGTGTGCGGGCTTCACAGAAGTTGTTAGCATCCAAGTTTGTCTGGAGGGGAATGCGAAAAAATGTGCGCGACTGGGCCAAAACCTGTGCCGTGTGCCAGAGAGCGAAGCTGCAGCGCCACGTTAAAGCTCCTGTCGCCGTTTTCGAGGTACTGGAGCGGCGATTTGATCATGTTCATATCGACCTCGTGGGCCCACTACTACCGTCACAAGGGTTCACGCATCTGCTGACGATCGTCGACCGTACCACCAGATGGCCGGAGGCCATTCCATTGACGTCCACCACCTCCGCGGACATTGCCCGGGCTTTTCTTTCATCCTGGGCTGCCCGTTTCTGCGTGCCGTCGGACATTTCATCGGACCGCGGGCCGCAGTTCTCCTCTGCTTTGTGGAACGCCATGGCTTCAGAATTGGGCACCAAGCTCCATCGCACCACGGCTTACCACCCGCAGGCCAATGGGTTATGCGAACGCTTCCATCATTCTCTGAAGGCATCGCTGCGGGCCACCCTCCAAGGGACTGCGAGGATGGATAAGTTGCCATGGGTAATGCTCGGGTTGCACACGGCGCCTAAAGAGGACCTGCAGGCGTCGGCCGCCGAACTGGTCTATGGCCAGCCGCTCAGGGTCCCCGGTGAGTTTCTCCCGTCGCCGATGCGTCCGTGGTCCGCCACTGAACAACTGGAGGCTCACCGAGCCGCGGCGCACTCTTTCCGGCCCATTCTGACTACACACCATGGACTGCCTGCGTCACATGTTCCGCCAATGCTCATGAGGGCTAAATTCGTTTTTGTACAGCTCGATGCCCACCGTAGTCCCCTCATTGCCTCCATACACGGGCCCCTTCCAGGTACTAAAGGCGGGCGCTAAGAGTTTTCTGGTAGACGTCGGCGGGACGCCTGAGTACATTTCCGTGGACCGCCTCAAGGCTGCACACCTGGACCTCGGCCAGCCAGTCGAAATAGCGCAGCCGCCGCGTCGTGGGCGACCGCCAGCGGCCGCTACGCCTGGCCCATCGGCCCCGCGGCCCAGCTCCTCTCCTGCACCATCCATTCCTCTCCGGGAATATCGGAGTTGCTCCGACAGGATTGTCCGACCTCCTCTGCGATTGACTTTGATGATTAAAGACACTTCTGGGGGGACGCATGTGGTAAAACCATCAATGAACTCCTGTACAAATGAATAACTGTCTTTAAAGCAATGTTACAGCACCTATGTCCGTTTGCTGAGTGTAAACAAGCTTTCTGTAAAAACCTTGAAACAATGCGATGACGTCATCACATTGGTCACATGGTGCCCCGAGTGGTGGGAAACGTGATGACGTCATGACGTCAGAGGTGGGAGGTTCTGAGTTCAGACCTCGTGGAACAAGCTACTGTATAGACCTGTTTGCTGTTGCTCCTGCATGTTTTTGTTTTGTTCACCAGTTTAATTAAATTTGGTTAATTTACTGAACTGACTCGACCTCAGTGATTTAGATAGGAATCCGTTGATTCCTACAGTATATATCTGCAACTCTTTCCAACAGTCATAGCCCTTTATTTTTCAGGTGTGTAAAAGTGAAAAGGGCTAGTCATTATGCTTCCTGATCCATAAGGCGGGAGCAGATGATGCTGAGCATCTGCTTTATGTCTCTCAATGGATTGTCTCTGCCTGTTTTATTGCTTACGTCCTGTGCCCATGTCACTCCGTCGGGCTGGGGTTCTTGCTGCTGTGGTGGTCCTGCTCTCCTGAGGGGCAGGAGTGGTGCAGGTCGGGCATTGGTGCTGTGCTCATATGGCGTGTACGTGGGGATCCACTTTGGTCCTGGTTGGTGTGGTGGTGGTCTCTGTATTGGTCCTGGGCTGTACCTCGCTGGTCTCTGATGGCTGGGGGGGTGTCCTGTTCCTCTTGGAGTCTGGGTGTGAACCCGGTCAAGAGCGACATCCTTCAGGATCTTAGCAAAGACCGGTACTAGCTCCTTGTAGAGATGGACGTGCTCTTCAAGACATTTCACATCTAGGGTGGGGTGTTGGGCCAGGTGCACATTTTGTTTTAGTTCATAGTATCGTGCTATGCTAGCATTTATCTTGTGGATTGTTCTATGGTGAAAGTCTTTTCTCGGCAACAGTGTGGAAATAGTGATTCTAGCATTTGGGAAGGTGGTGCTTGCCTTCTCGATCACTGTTCGGAGCGACGTTTCCACCCTCTCCTGCTGGGCCCCTAGATCATTTGTGCCGGTGTGTATGATGATGTGTTGAGGGGAGCCTAATTGGGTTGTGGTCAGCAATTCCAGGGCTTTGTCTGAATTTGGGCACCAGTGCTTGGCTACATTTTGTTTAGGGAATAGCTTTTTCAACCGGAGGTGTTTCCCATTTGAGTCTATGAGTATTGCAATGTCAGCCTTGTTGGTGTTTACTGGCTGGTGGCTTTCGCCTGGGCTCACAGGTTGTGTGTTGGATTGGGGGGGTCGTGTCTGGTGTGTGCGCTCCTCTTGTGAGCGGCTCGGCTGTGGTTCCAAAGTGGTGGGGGCAGACTGGGCTTCAGTGTGCTGGTCGGTCTGTGTGGCACCCCCTGTATTGTGGGTCTGCTGCTGTTGTTCAGTGGGAGAGTGCATCTGCTCAGTCGGGCTCTGTACTGTCTTACCTCTGGCCTCTGGCTGCTGGGTTAATGCCGCTAGCTCTCCCCTGTGGTTCTCCCTGTCTTTCTGCAGCTCTTTCACCTGCTTCCCAAGTAAATTCAGCTCTCTCCTGTATCGCTCCCTCTATTGCTTTTGTTCTTGCTTCATTGCTGAAATGCTGCTTTCTTGGTCGGTGTTCAGTTGTACGACCTCCTCTATAAGTTTAACCAGCTCTATCCCCAACTGGTTAAACTTCTCCTCTAGTTGTACTGGGCTGTGGGACCCCAGGGTGTGTGCCTGGTCAGAGCTGGAGGGCTCACTCATTTCCTGGCTAGGCTGCTTTACTCCTGGTGAGCTGGAAGTGGTAGGGGGAGTGTGTGTGGCTTTCTCCCTGGTATTTGCTCTGGGGCTGGTCAATTGTACCATGGGGCTGTGGGGCCCCAGGGTGTGTGCTTGGACAGAACTGTGGGGCTCGCTCTCCTCCTGGTTAGGCTGCTTTACTCCTGGTGAGCTGTAAGTGGTGGGGGGAGTGTGTGTGGCTTTTTCCCTGGTAGCTACCCTCTCAACTATTCCTCTCAGTGTCTGGAAGGCCGTTTCAAAGTCTTTGAGGTTGCCTTGCACCATTATTGTCCCGTTTCTGTACATGTTGACAGTCGTCGTTTCACTATCGGGGTCCCCTGATTTCCTTATTTTCAGTTTGGACCCATTAGCGATTTTTTCTTGCTTAACACTGGGATAGTGTATGGTGATTGCTTTGAGCCAAGCCGCTGACTGACCTGAGTAAAAAATGAGATTACTCATGTTCCCCTCTTTGTACCAGTCAGCAAAAAGAGTTTCTGGCTTCGCTCTCAGCTGCTGTTGCTTGAGCGATTTTCTTGCATTTTTTTTGATGTTGGGGGGAAGCTGGAAGAGGTTGCTCTCAGTGCGCCACGGGAGCTGCTGCGGCTCCTCTGACTTGCTCATTTTTAGTGTAAAAGTAAAAGTTATTGCTGACCTTAGAATATGGGGGTGTCCTCCTCAATATTGTTGTACTCACTTAGTTCAGATTTTGATAGAAGGCAGGTTTCCTTGAAGTGTTGGTCCTCCTGCTGATTTCTGTTCTGCGAGTGTAATAACTTTTTTTTTAACTTTTCTGGGGCCCCGGGTTTGGTGTTTCCCTCTCCCGACTCGCGGACTTTCCCAGGTCCCGGACTCGCTCGCTCTGCAGGCCCCGTACTCACTCTCCTGGCTCGGGCCGTCCCTCCCGGTCTGTGTCTGGGAGCCGCTGTTTCCCGCTGCCTCCGGGCTGCACCCCCTCTCCGACACTGCGGTCTCTGGGCCACAGTCTCGGCCCGGCTCCTCGGGCTTTTCCTGGGCTTCAGGCCCCGCACTGGCTGTCCCTCTCTCCCGAGTTCGCCCTCTCCAGTCCCCCGTCCTCGCTCTCTCGGCTCGGGCTGACCCTCCCGGTCTGTATCTGGGAGCCGCTGTTTCCCGGCGCCTCCGGGCTGCTCCCCCTCTCTGACCCCACAGTCTCTGGGCCTCGGTTCCCGGGCTCACCCTCCGCAGGCCTCGTACTCACTGTCCTGGCTCGGGCCGCTCCTCCCGGTCTGCGTCTGGGAGCCGCTGTTTCCCGGTGCCTCCGGGCTGCTCCCCCTCTCTGACCCTGCGGTCTCTGGGCCTCTGTCTCAGCCCAGCTCCTCAGGCCTTTCCCGGGCTTCAGGCTCCATGCTCCGGCTGCCGCTCGGGCTCCGCTTTGGTGCCTCGCTCGGCCCGGCTCCTCGGCCCTTTCCCGGGCTTCAGGCTCCGTGCTCCGTGCTCGGGCTCCTCTTTGGTGCCTCGCTATTCAGGTTTTCCCCCGGGTTTATTTTTCTCTTTCTCGCTGTCTTTTCTTTTTTCCTTTTTTTTGTTTTTTGTTTTTACTTTGGCGGTCTTTTTGGCGGTCTTTTTCTTAGGTACTTAAACTAAACTAAACTTAAACTTAAACTAAATTAAACTGAGCTAAGTTAAACTAAAGTTGAATTTAACTTTTAGAACTTTTAAAACTTGAAGAGTAACTTTTTCCCCCCTTTAATGACAAAAAACACTAAAAAATTCAGCAGCCCATCTTCAGCGTGTATGCTCTCTCTCTTACAAAGTCTCTCTCACTCCCAGTCTCTCTCTCTCTCACACTCCCAATCTCTCTCTCTCTCACACATTCCCAGTCTCTCTCTCGCTCACTCACGCTCCCAGTCTCTCTCTCTCTCTCACACACTCCCAGTCTCTCTCTCTCTCTCTCTCACACTCCCAGTCTCTCTCTCTCTCTCTCTCTCACACTCAGTCTTTCTCTCTCTCTCACACACGCCCAGTCTCTAAGAACATAAGAACATAAGAAATAGGAGCAGGAGTAGGCCAATCGGCCCCTCGAGCCTGCTCCACCATTCAATAAGATCATGGCTGATCTGATCCTAACCTCAAATCTTCTATCACTCTCCATCCCACCCGAACCCATGTGATCTCCCAGGAGAGGCGAAAAACCAGATAAAGACCCAATGGCCAATTTGGGAGAAAAAAATCTGGGAAATTCCTCTCTGACCCATCTAGGCGATCGAAATTCTTCCAGGAGATCACTCTGTCCCTATATTTTCTACAGTACTTACCTTCTGTAAAGGCGATCTCCACCCCAGCCAGGAACAGGAATAAAACAATCTCCTGAAATCTAACACAGAATTAGAACACAGTAGGAGCAGAACCAGGCTACACGGCCCCTGGGCCCACTCCACTACCCACAGGGCCATGACCATTCTGAACCTAGACTCATGTCCAATTTCCTGCCCGCTCCCCGTAACCCTTAATTCCCTTTACTTCTAGGAAACTATCTATTTCTGTTTTAAATTTATTTAATGATGTAGCTTCCACAGCTTTCTGGGGCAGCAAATTCCACAAACCTACCACCCTCTGAGTGAAGAAGTTTCTCCTCATCTCAGTTTTGAAAGAGCAGCCCCTTGTTTTAAGATTATGCCCCCGAGTTCTAGTTTCACCCATCATTGGGAACATCCTCACCGCATCCACCCGATCAAGCCCCTTCACAATCTTATATGTTTCAATAAGATCGCCTCTCATTCTTCTGAACTCCAATGAGTAGAGTCCCAATCTACTCAACCTCTCCTCATATGACCACCCCCTCATCCCCGGGATTAACCGAGTGAACCTTCTTTGTACTGACTCGAGAGCAAGTATGTCTTCTCTTAAGTATGGACACCAAAACTGTATGCAGTATTCCAGGTGCGGTCTCACCAATACCTTGTACAACTGAGGCAATACCTCCCTGTTTTTATATTCCATCCCCCTAGCAATAAAAGCCAACATTCCATTGGCCTTCTTGATCACTTGCTGCACCTGCATACTAACTTTTTGAGTTTCGTGCACCAGGACCCCCAGATCCCTTTGTACCACAGTACTTTCCAGTTTCTTGCCATTAAGATAATAACTTGCTCTATGATTTTTCCTGCCAAAGTGCATAACCTCACACTTTCCAGTATTGTATTCCATCTGCCAAATCTCTGCCCACTTACTTAGCCTGTCTATGTCACTTTGCAGGTTTTTTATGTCCTCCTCACTCACTACTTTCCCTCCCATCTTTGTATCATCTGCAAACTTTGATATGTTACACTCGGTCCCCTCCTCCAAATCGTTAATATAGATTGTAAAGAGTTGGGGACCCAGCACTGACCCCTGCAGAACACCACTAGTTACTGGTTGCCAATCTGAGAACGAACCATTTATCCCAACTCTCTGCTTTCTGTTAGAGAGCCAATCCTCCACCCACGCCAAAATATTACCCCCTCTCTCTCTCTCACACTCCCAGTCTCTCCCTCTCTCTCACAATCCCAGTCTCTTTCTCTCTCTCTCTCTCGCACTCCCAGTCTCTCTCTCTCTCTCTCTCACTCCCAATCTCTCTCTCTCTCACACACTCCCAGTCTCTCTCTCTCACACACTCCCAGTCTCTCTCTCTCTCACACTCCCAGTCTCTCTCTCTCTCATACTCCCAGTCTCTCTCTCTCTCACACACTCCCAGTCTCTCTCTCTCTCACACTCCCAGTCTCTCTCTCTCTCTCATACTCCCAGTCTCTTTCTCTCTCTCACACTCCCAGTCTCTCTCTCTCTTTTCTCCCCCCAGTCTCTCTCTCTCTTCTCCCCCCAGTCTCTCTCTCACTCTCTCTTCCAACAACAACATGCCCTCAAAAAAGCCTCGGCACCGCCGGGCACTCCAGCTAGTCTATATATATAAAAGAGCTCTTCTGTCCTTCCGTCTGTCTGTCTGTCTGTCTGTATGTCCTCTATACACTCAAATGTTATAGAGCGTACCTACACATGTGTTATATCAAAAGAAAGCTTATGATTCCGGAATGGTCATAAGCGTATTTACTTTTTGGTCAGACAAAAATTGTTCAGACGGTATCCAAAAAACTTTCAAAATTCCGCTCATTATCCACTCATTAGCACTGAGTGAAGTGAACGTTGCCCAATCATACAGTCGAGCGACCTGACGGTTGCCCAATCGCTGCGTCATGGGGGCGGGTTCATTGCGTGTGCGGGCGGGCCATCTTAGAGTTGAGCGACGTGACGATTGACCAATCCTACAGTTCAGTGACCTGACAGTTGACCAATCGGTGCGTGTGTGGGCGGGCCTAATCCTTTTGAGCTGAGGTGAGTGGCCGCCATCTTGATTGCTAACTCTTCATTTATTTTTCCCACTTTCTGCGTGTTTATTTTCAAATCTACATTTCCAGCAAAAAAAAAGTTGCTTTTATAACATATAGGCCTAGAAATTCAGTCTGGACACTTTTGGGGCGCTAAAGTCGGGCACTCGCTAAAGTTAGCGCCCGCCGGAAAGTGTAGGCCACATCGCCGAAATTCAGTAGAGTTGGCCCTAAGTTTGGCCGAGCGCTGAAACTGGCGTTGAAATGCTGTGTTCCGGCGCTAAGCCGGCGATGCGACCTAATAACGCCGAAGCCGGGCGCAGCGCAGGTGCGGTCATGTTTTGATTGACAGCAGACACCCTGACGCCGGCCAGCTCTTAAAGGGGGAAGGGTCAACTTTGACTGCTGCCACGCCCTGCATACTGGAGCCCTGCAGCTAGGCCTCAGCACTACTGGTGTGCCAAAATAGCGCCTGGAGCAATGGAGAGGGCCCGTGAGCGAGCGCAGCGCTTCTCAGAGCATGCTCTGAGTGTGCTCATTCATGGTGTGGAGAAGAGACGAGAGACCCTGTGCCCGGACAGTGGCAGGAAGGCTCCCAGGAGCCAGTACAGGAGAGCCTGGGGCAAAATCGCCCGCAGGGTGTCATCCACCTGTGATGTCCCCAGGAGTGCGGACCAATGCCACAAGAAGTTCAATGACCTCACTCAGATGGTGAAGGTGAGTACCCTTTCCAGTGTCCCCCTCATCCTTGCATGTGCACCTCACATTATGGGCAAAGGGACCTCAAAGGCCTAATGGGCAGCCCTCCTCCCGCAGCAATGGCACTTGCATGTTCATCAATAGCACTTTCTGCACTTAACACACTGGCCAAACTATTCGACCATGGGAGGCAGTGCACCCAGCAACAGGGCACCACACTGGCCAAGCTATTCGACCATGGGAGGCAGTGCACCCAGCAACAGGGCACCACACTGGCCAAGCTATTCCACCATGGGAGGCAGTGCACCCAGCAACAGGGCACCACACTGGCCAAGCTATTCCACCATGGGAGGCAGTGCACCCAGCAACAGGGCACCACACTGGCCAAGCTATTCCACCATGGGAGGCAGTGCACACAGCGACAGGGCACCACACTGTACTTAGAGGCCGTCCTTTCTCTTGCAGGCCAAGCTGGCGAGCAATGTAAGGAGCCAGGCTGTCACTGGTGGAGGCCATCCCGAGTACCAGGCGCTCACCGATCTGGAGGAGAGCGTGGCACGACTCATGCGTGGCCGGGTGACTGGCCCTGTCGCGATCGGCGAGGCGGACCCTGTACTGGTACCCACTGGTAAGGACATGACCGGTTGCACCTCTCTCGTTGCCCTCGCGCTTCAGATCTACATCCTTTCCCACTGACCGACAAATGCGCATAATGCACCTCTCAGGCCTCCCTCGCTGACGGCCTGTCCTCACTCTAAAGCTACTCTTGTGCCTTCCTGCTTTCAGCTGGTGAGGAGGAGGTGGTCCCTGAAGCGCAGAGAGCCAGGCCCTTGGAGGAGGAGGACGTCGAGGACCAGGAGGAAGGCGGCACATCGGGGGAACCCTCCTCCGCGCCAGGGGATGGCAATGGAGGGGAGACGTCTGGCCTGCAGGAGAGCCAGGGGGAGGTGTTGGAGGGGAGGGCCGAAGCTGGTCCCAGTAGGGTGGACGCACGCGGGAAGGGTCCGGCAGCACGCCAGCCTTCTCCCCAGAGGGGGGAGGTGTTGGAGGGGAGGGCCGAAGCTGGTCCCAGTAGGGTGGACGCACGCGGGAAGGCTCCGGCAGCACGCCGGCCTTCTGCCCAGAGTGGGGAGGTGTTGGAGGGGAGGGCAGAACCTGGCCCAAGTGGGGTCGACGCACGCGGGAAGGGTCGGCCAGCTCGGCGGCCTTCTCCCCGGAGGGAGAGTCCGCCCTCCAGTCCGGACACGGCCCTCGCCCAGGAGGTGCGCGTCCTCGATGAGATGTCGGCGGCATCTGAGCGGCGCCACCAAGAGTTCATGGGGGTGGTCGAACAGATGCCTCATGCCATTGAGTCCCTGGCTCAGAGTGTGGTGGCTTTCGGGGAATCACAGGCCAGGGGGTTCGAACAACTCACGGCAGCGCACGACAGGGGTGTCCAGCAACTGGCCGCAGCGCACGACAGGGGTGTGCAGCAACTCACGGCAGCGCAGGACGCGGGTGTGCAGCAACTGGCGGCAGCGCAGGACGCGACTCGCGAGATGAGTGGTGCCGTCCAGACACTGGCAGAGCTGATGCGGGCACATACCAGGGCAGTTCGGGCACTCACTTCTGCCACACTCACTGTGGCACGGAGGCATCGCCATGGCACCCGCCGCCCTGCTGCAGCACAGCGGTCTGGCCTCCCCCAGATTGCTGCGCTTGCTACACTGCCAGCCCGGCCGAGTGCCAGTGTCTCTGGCGAGCAGCGCGCACCTGCCATCAGCCAGCTTGCCCCCAATGGTGCTGCCGACACTGCCACTCCCCCAGCCAAGGTGCGACGAGCTGCTGCTAAGACTGATGCTGCCCAGCCACAGCTGCAGCAGGCGGCCCCTCCCGGGCCAGGCCTCGTCTAGGCCGACCCCCAAGCGTATCTGCCGACACGCTTTGTGGCCCTCATGAGCCTTCCCCCAGCCTCGCCACACCCGCAGGGCCCAGGTTGAGGCGGAGCAGCAGGTCGGCCAGGGGCCGGAGAAGCCTGTCTAAGGACTCGCCCTCTCGGCACACCCATTAGAGTGTGGTGAGAGCGGTTTCTTTTATATTGGGGGGCTTGTGTTGTGGGGGGCATTATTTTGTTAAGGCCGAGGATCAAGGCATTTTTTGTTTTCATGGGGGTGTCTCTGTTGTCGGGGGGGGGCTTATTTTTGTAAGGCCGCTGTTGAAGGCCTTTTGGATGGGCAAGTTTTGTTAGTCCTCCCCAGGTTTTGGGAGTGACAGATGTTTTTGACTGTTTTTTGGGGGTCTTGTCTGTTTTTCTGTTTCATGTGGGAAGGGCCCTGAGTTTGTGAAATAAAGCTTTTGATTTATTCAGCATGTCCAGGTGTCATGTTTGAAGTGGTTGTTGCGTTAACCGGCTGAGGGCTTGCGGAGCAGCTGTCTCAGGTGCGTTCATTGCCACAGGCCATTCCCTGACAGGGGGCCTAGAAGTGTCGATCAATAAGCCCCCGGCGGACAGCCCTTGGCCCTTGTCGCTCCCTCCTGGGCTGGTCCTCCTGCTCCTCCTCCTCCTCCTCCTCCTGCTCATCCTCCTGAGGTGGTGGTGCAATGCCAGGTGGCAGTGCCTGAGTCCTGCGGATAGCCAGGTTGTGCAGCATGTAGCACACGACGACGAACTGGGAGACTCTATCCGGCGAATACTGAAGAGATCCTCCGGAACGATCCAGGCAGCGGAACCGTTGCTTGAGGACGCCTATCGTTTGCTCGATGATGTTCCTTGTGGCTTGATGGCTTTCGTTGTATGCCTCCTCCACTGGGGTCCTGGGCGCGCGGAGCGGGGTCATGAGCCATGTACACAAAGGGTAGCCCTTGTCCCCGATAAGCCATCCCCTTGGTGGAGGCTGTGCCTCGAACATGTCAGCCACAGTAGTCTGGCGCAGGATAAATGCATCGTGGCTGCTTCCTGGGAAGCGGGCATTGACAGCTAGGATGCGCTGCCTGTGGTCACACACCAGCTGTACATTTAGGGAATGGTAGCCCTTCCGGTTGCGGTAATCCTCGGCATTGTGGATAGGTGCCCGCATAGCCACATGCATGCAGTCAATGGCGCCCTGCACCATGGGGAAGCCCGCGATCCTGCCAAATCCGACTGCACGCTGCTCCTGCCTCTGTCGGGTCATGGGGAAGGAGATGAATTGGTGTCTCCTCGCGTAAAGTGCATCGGTGACCTGCCGGATGCAGCGATGCGCGGCGAACTGGGAGATGTTCGCTATGTCCGCAGCAGCGACTTGGAAGGAGCCGGTTGCATAAAAGTTCAGAGCCACCGTGACCTTCACTTCTACCGAGAGAGCCGTCCTGCACATCTGCTGTGGACGCAGATCTGTGTGAAGCAGCTGGCAGATCTCTGCAACCACCTCCCCTCTGAAGCGCAGCCTCTTCACACAATGCGCCGCAGTCATGGTGAGATAGGACACCTGCTGCCGGTATTGCCTGAGTGGGTAAGGCCTACGTTGCCGACGCCTGATGGCCCCTCTGCGTCTAGGCATGGCTGGCCCTCTCTCACAGCGTCTGCGAGCCCTTCGCACATAATGCTGCAACTGAGGGTTGGCCCCCCATACAGCCCCCATAATAAAGTTGAGAACAGATAAATCACAATGAATCAAATGTCAAAGCACTGGCCAGAAGCCAAAAATACCTCTCCTATGTTGTCCCAAATCAGTAACCTCTGTCCCTTGGTCTCTGTCCAGCAATCCAAAGCAGTAAAGTCATTGCAGCAAAATGGCTGGGCTTTGTAGGTCAGTGTAAGTGCCCTTTAATTTGCGCTCCCCGAGGCCCACAGGGCCTCTTTTGCGTTCCACCTCACAGTTCTTAGCAGCGCCACGCCCACGCCGGCGCTAAATGTCAACTGAATTTGGGCGTCGGCGCAGATCGGACTGCGTTCAGGCGCTAAGTGTCTAGCGCCGGAAATATAGCCCTTTTATGGCGTTAGCGGCTGGCGCAACCCACTGAATTTCTAGGCCACATTGTTTTTAAAAAAAAGTTAATTAATTTGTAAATCTTTTCTTTAACCTCATTAATTTTCCTACCTTTCACCTTTTTTGCAGGCAGGCCTCGAAGCCTCGGCCTCTGTTGCCCAGCCACGCCCGAGCTAGGCACCTCCCGTCCCGCTCAACAAGCGGCCCGCGATCGCCGCCATCGTTCTAAAGGCGGGCCAGGCAGGTCTGAGCCGAGCGTAGCCACCGCCGCCATCCTTCTAAAGGCTGGTCTCTCTCTCTCTCCCCCGCGCAGCCCGAAAGCCCACAGGAAGAGGGAAGCGAGCATGTGAGCGGCGGCGTCTCTCTCTCCCCCCCACTGCAGCGAAAGGCGTTCGTCTGCCGCCCGGCCAACCGCGTCCAAAGGCCCGCCGCATTAACGATGAGGAACCCTGGGCTCGCTTCGGAGCGATGGGAACCCGGCCTCCCGATGTCGGACTGACTCCGTTCTGGTACCGGAAAGGAGGGAGAGACAGGGGGAGGGAGGGAGAGGAGAGGAGAGGGGGAGGGAGGGAGAGAGAGCGGGGATGGAGGGAGGGAGAGCGAGCGGGGAGGGAGGGAGGGAGAGAGAGCAGAGAGGGAGGGAGGGAGAGAACGCGGGGAGGGAGGGAGAGAGAGAGATCGAGGAGGGGGAGGGAGAGGAGAGGAGGGGGAGAGAGAGGAGGGGGGAGGGAGAGGAGAGGAGGGAGGGAGAGGATAGAGGGGGGAGGGAGAGGAGCGGAGGGGCAGGGAGAGGAGAGGAGGGGGAGGGAGAGGAGGGGAGGGGGAGGGAGAGGATGGGAGGGGGAGGGAGAGGAGGGGAGGGTGGAGGGGGGGAGGGAGGGAGGGGGAGGGAGAGGTGGGAGGGGGGAGGGAGAGGGAGGGAAAGGGAGGGATAAGGGGGGAGGGGGGGAGGGGGAGGGAGAGGAGAGGGTGGGAGGGGAGCAGAGAGAGGGGGGAGGGGAGGGAAGGGAGGGGGAGGGAGAGGTGGGGAGGGGTAGGGGACGTGGGAGGGTAGGGGGAGGGGAGGGAGAGGGGCAGGGAGGGGGAGGAGAGGGGGGAGGGAGAGGTGGGGAGGGGTAGGGGAGGGGGAGGGGTAGGGGGAGGGAGAGGGGCAGGGAGGGGGAGGAGAGGGGGAGGGAGGAGGGGAGGGAGGGAGAGAGAGGATAGCAGGGAGAGACTGGGGGAGAGAGACCCAAAGCCCGAGCCAAAGCCTCCAGGTGAGCGGGCCGCAGCGGTCCGTAGTGGCCCACTCTCTCTCTCTGTCTCTCTCACACTCCCAAGTCTCTCTCTCTCTCACTCCCAGTCCCTCTCTCTCTCTCTCACACTCCCAGTCTCTCTCTCTCTCTCTCAGCACTCCCAGTCTCTCTCTCTCACTCCTAGTCTCTCTCTCTCTCTCACACTCCCAGTCTCTCTCTCTCACACTCCCAGTCTCTCTCTCTCTCACACTCCCAGTCTCACTCTCTCATGCTCCCAGTCTCTCTCTCACACTCCAATCTCTCTCTCTCACACTCCCAGTCTCTCTATCTCTCTCTCACACTCAAAGTCTCTCTCTCTCTCTCTCTCTCCACACTCCCAGTCTCTCTCTCTCTCTCTCACACACTCCCAGTCTCTCTCTCTCTCTCTCTCTCACTCCCAGTCGCTCTCTCTCTCTCACACTCCATCTCTCTCTCTCACACTCCCAGTCTCTCTCTCTCTCACACTCCCAGTCTCTCTCTCTCACACACCCAATCTCTCTCTCTCACACTCCCAGTCTCTCTCTCTCTCTCTCTCACACACTCCCAGCCTCTCTCTCTCTCTCTCTCTCTCTCACTCCCAGTCTCTCTCTCTCTCTCACACTCCCAGTCTCTCTCTCTCACACTCCCAGTCTCTCTCTCTCACACTCCCAGTCTCTCTCTCACACTCCCAATCTCTCTCTCTCACACTCCCAGCCCCTCTCTATCTCTCTCTCACACTCCCTGTCTCTCTCTCTCTCTCTCACACACTCCCAGTCTCTCTCTCTCTCTCACACTCCCAGTCTCTCTCTCTCTCTCTCACACTCCCAGTCTCTCTCTCTCACACAGTCCCAGTCTCTCTCTCTCTCTCTCACACTCCCAGTCTCTCTCTCTCACACACACTCCCAGTCTCTCTCTATCTCTCTCTCACACACTCCCAGTCTCTCTCTCTCTCTCTCTCTCGCACACACTCCAGTCTCTCTCTCTCTCTCAAACTCCCAGTCTTTCTCTCTCACCCTCCCAGTCTCCCTCTCTCTCACACTTCCCAGTCCTCTCTCACAATTCAATTCAGTTCAATTCAAATCGCTTTATTGGCATGACAAGGTACATCTTATGTTGCCAAAGCATCGAAAAACACTTATGGTTGAACACATAAACGCAGATCTATCCATACAGTGTATAAACAGATATATCCCTGAGTGTATAAATATACATTCATATAATTTGTATATACTCTATTCTTAGATTTAATGGTTGTCCCTCTGTTTATGGTAAGCTGTAACATAGTGTGCCGCTAAGGTTACACAATTTCTCTGTTCCCCTAATAGGTATGGGAGTTTTTGGTCGTCATTCAAATTTTTTGAAATCAGGGCATATTTTTGTGAATTTTGGGTAGAAATTCCCCCTTATGCCTGATATTTTCCACAAGCTGTGAGGAAGTGCATATCTGTCTCCACCATGCCCTGACTGCAGTGAGAGCATATCCTGTCCCTCTCTTGTCAGCCAGGTCTGTCTGTGTCTGCCTTTTTCGATAGCCAGGCTATGCTCACTAAGCCTATACATAGTCAAGGTTTTTCTCAATTGCTATCTTTTACCGTGGTCAGATATTCAGCCATGTTTGCATTGTCTGTTTAGGGCCAAGTAGCAATTGAGTTTGTTTTGGGTCTTTGTTGTTTCTGCCCAATATGACAGCTATTTTTCCTTTTGCTTAGTGACAATTGTGTTGGGTCGAATTCTCTGTGCTATGATGTCACTGTCCTGGGGCTGGTTATTGTTCGTATAGTATTTACTTCACTGAGTCCCAGGACTAGTTGACTGAGGGTATTCTTCTTTATGATCCTCTCTTGGCATTTCAGGGCTTCGTAATGATAGCAGTGGGGGTTGCTCATTTTTAGGTGTTTCCAAAATTTGGTGGCTCTTTTTTGGACAGTAAATTAACAGTGGATATTGGCCTAGTTCTGCCCTGCATGCATTGTTTGCGGTTTCCTTTGAGTCCGGAGGATACTTTTACAGAATTCTGCATGTAGGATCTCAATTGGATGTTTGTCCCATTTTGCAAATTATTGTTGTGTTAGTGGTCCCCACACCTCACTGCCATAGAGTGCA
>NC_140999.1:49906405-49908905 GCF_052327205.1 Somniosus microcephalus | reverse complement strand
TGAAAAATCATGATGTTGGTTTTCTTTAGATTTACTGTTAGAGCCCAATTTTGGCAGTATTTGTCGAGTAGGTCTAGTTGTTGCTGTAATCCCTGTTCTGTGGGAGACAGCAGAACCAGGTCGTCCGCATAGAACAGGGATTTCACTTCTCCATCAAGGAGACGGAGACCTGGTGACTCGCTTTGCTCCAGCATGTCTGCTAATTCATTTATGTATATGTTGAACAGGGTCGGGCTCAAATTGCAGCCCTGTCGGACGCCTCTTCTCTGGGTGCGTTTGTCTCCAATTTTGACCCCGCATTTGTTTTTTCAGATACATTGATTTAATAAGGTCATAGACTTTGCCCCCTATTCCACACCGAAGAAGTTTCTCTCTCTCTCTCTCTCTCTCTTTCTCTTTGCTGCACATTCTCCTGCTGGCAGACAAAGGGAAGGGGGTCAAGACAGAATGAAAGAAAAACAGAAGAAAAAAATAAGCTAAGAAAAGACAGACACAAAGCAGGAAGTTTTTAAAGTAAAGAGAACCAAAGCAGGCCTTTGCCTACTGTCACACTGCTGTGAAAGTACCCAAACCTGACTGATCTTGGAAACTAAGCAGTCAGGAATGGTTAGTATTTGTTTGGGAGACTGCCACAGGTGCAATAGGCTTTTCTTGTCAGCAGTGGCTGCTAGCTGTTGTGCACATTGATGCTGCCTTCACTTGGCAGTCTTTTTGCTGATTACTCGTGTATGCTCACTCTCTCTCATGCTCGCTCTCTCTCTATCTCGCTCACTCTCATGCTCGCTCTCTCTCTATCTCGCTCACTCTCTGTGATAAAAATAATAACTTCCGGGAAGTTATGTCATCACTTCCTGTGAACTGTGAACTATGAACTGTGTACATACCTCACTTCCTGTCATGTGTCACTTCCTGTTGGACTGGTATAAATACTGGTCTGTTCAGTATTGTAAGAGGCTTCTACCAGAGGCATGGTAAAGACCTCTCTTGTATATAGTGTGTTTATAAGTTACTTAAAGCTTACTTTAAAGTTACTTGATGGTAAGCCTCCTTTTTCTTACATCAATTTAAGTAACTTAGTATTTACACTCACGAATACTAGAGCTTCGGACAAACTCGGAATTAAGGATCCAGGGAACCACCCATCATGGAGAAAATCCTTAGACCTATTCGTCTGGACTTGGACCCGAATGCACCAGCAGCTGGCAGGGTATGGAAGCATTGGTACCGTACTTTTGAGAATTTTCTGGATGAATGTGAAGCGGATGCTCCTGCTAGATTGAAGATACTTATCAATTATGTGACCCCAAAAGTGTTCGAATATGTTGATGAATGGGATAATTACGATGAGGTGATTCGGGCACTTAAGAAACTGTATGCCAAGACCCCAAATGAGGTCTATGCTAGACATCTACTGGCCACAGCCCGACAAGGGCCAGGGGAATCAATTGACGAATTCCTGCAAGAACTTCGCAGGCTCAGCGTAGATTGTAACTTTCAGGCAGCCTCAGCTGAGCTGTACCGCCAAGAAATGATTCGTGATGCTTTCATCTGCGGGATTGCCTCTCCATTTATACGCCAGCGTCTACTAGAAAGTAAAACACTTGAGCTACAAAAAGCTTTTGACCCTGAATGAATCCAAATCTGTTGAGTCGCAACCGACCATCAACATCCTTGGCTACTGCGTAGGCAATGGTATCATTAAGCCAGACCCAGAAAGACTTCGCCCGCTCCAAGAGCTCCCGTCACCTAAGAATCCGGCTTCTTTACGTCGGGCTCTCGGTCTGTTTGCATACTACGCTAAATGGATTCCTCATTTTTCGGACAAAATCCAACCCTTGCTGCATGCTAGATCATTTCCACTGGGAACAGCGGCTGTTGCAGCCTTTAACCTTCTCAAAAAACAGTTGGAGAAAGCGGCTCTTCACTCCATTGATGAGAATCTCCCTTTCGTGGTTGAATGTGATGCCTCGGAGGTGGCGATCTCAGCTACTCTGAATCAGGAAGGTCGTCCTGTAGCATTTATGTCCAGGACCTTACAAGGTGCCGAGCTACATTATCCTCCGGTTGAGAAAGAAGCCACAGCCATCATAGAGGCAGTACGGAAGTGGAACCATTTTCTAGCTCGCCAGCACTTTACATTGATCACGGACCAACGATCAGTCACCTTCATGCTCGATAATCGAAAACGAACCAAAATTAAGAATAATAAAATACAACTTTGGAGGATGGAACTGGCCTCTTTTGGTTATACCATTTTCTATCGGCCTGGCAAGGAGAATGTGGCCCCGGACACCCTCACACGGGCATTCTGCTCCACTATGTCATCCTCCACCCTCATGGATGTCCACAATGGTTTGTGCCATCCTGGCGTTACGCGCATGCTACATTTCGTACGATCACGGAATCTCCCTTTTTCCACTGGAGATGTAAAGAAAATATGCTCAGAATGCCGGCTTTGTGCGGAATTAAAACCTCAGTTCTTCCGCCCCTCAGATGGTAT
>NC_140999.1:49893905-49896405 GCF_052327205.1 Somniosus microcephalus | reverse complement strand
GCTCGCGCTCTCTCGCTCTCTCTCGCTCTCTCTCTCTTGCTCGCTCTCTCCTCACTCGCTCTCTCTCACTCGCTCTCTCTCGTTCGCTCTCTCTCCTCTCTCTCGCTCTCTCTCGCTCGCTCTCGCTCTCTCTCTCTCGCTCGCTCTCTCTCACTCGCTCTCTCTCTCTCGCTCTCAGTTCAGTTCAGTTCAAATGCTTTATTGGCATGAAAGTTTACAGAGAACCATATTGCCAAAGCTTACATAGCAAAAAGGTACAGTTTTCCACATTCTGTAGGTGTCAATCGATTTGACATTTGTTGGGTATATACAATATTACTTTTAAACAATATTAATTTTAAACAGTCTTTCTACTTCATTGGTACGTTCAATATTAATTTTAAACAGTCTTACTTTTAAACAGTCCTCAGGTTGTGACATGTTGTTACATATTTAGCCCAAGTATGGTCTGTCTCCTTCTCCTAGGACTAATCTCAATTTTGACAGATCATCCAATTCCTTGAAATCTGGGGTTGTTTGGCTTAGCTTGTTGAATAATATGTTTCTTGATGTGTTGAATTTTTCGCATTTTAGGAGGAAATGCATTTCTGTTTCAACCTCGCCAGCCAGACATTGATCGCATATTCTATTCTCTCTAGGCTGCCAGGATTTCTTGTATCTGCCTTTTTCAATTTCCAGTTGGTGGTCGCTTAGTCTGTACCTGGTGAGGGTCTGTCTCTGTTTTGTGTCTCTGATGGTCGTGAGGTAGTCTGCCAGTTTATATTCTCTTTTTAGGGCCCGGTAACATTCTAATCTGCTTTGGTTTTCGGTTATTTTGTTCCAATGTTCCAGGTAGGTTTCTTTGCATTGTTTAATGATTTGGTTCACTCGATTGGTGTTTGGACGGCTGTGTTGGTCTGGGGCTGGTCAGGGTCCGGCTGAGTACTTAGTTTCAGTAGCAGCTGACTCAGGGGACTCTTTTCTGGGTTTAGCTCTTGGGTCTGAAAGGCTTTGAAATGAAGGGTGTCTGGGGAGCTAGATTTGAGGTGATTTAGGAAGTTTAGTGCTCGTTTTTGGATGTTTATTATCAGTGGGTATCTGCCTAGTTCGGCTCTGCATGCATTTGTTGGCGTTTTTCTTTGGGTGCGAAGGATGCTTCGGCAGAATTCTGCATGTAGGGCTTCTATTGTGTGTTTTTCCCATTTAGTGTAGCTTTGGTGATTTAGCGGGCCCCATACTTCACTACCGTACAGTGCAATGGGCAGGATTATGCTGTCAAAAATTTTGAGCCAGATTTTGATTGGGATTTGGATGTTGTAGAATTTTCTTTTTATTGCATATAGGGCTCTTCGGCTTTTTCTTTTAGTGCATTCACTGCTATGCTGAAGCTCCCTGATGCTGTAATAGTTAGACCAAGGTAGGTGTAGCTCATAGTGTGTCCTATAGTGGTATCACTGAGGGTAAACTGGTATTTGTTTTCCTGACATCTGGGTCTTTTCTGAAAAATCATGATGTTGGTTTTCTTAGATTTACTGTTAGAGCCCAATTTTGGCAGTATTTGTCGAGTAGGTCTAGTTGTTGCTGTAATCCCTGTTCTGTGGGAGACAGCAGAACCAGGTCGTCCGCATAGAACAGGGGACTTTCACTTCTCCATCCAGGAGACGGAGACCTGGTGACTCGCTTTGCTCCAGCATGTCTGCTAATTCATTTATGTATATGTTGAACAGGGTCGGGCTCAATTGCAGCCCTGCCGGACGCCTCTTCTCTGGGTGAAGAAATCGGTGCGTTTGTCTCCAATTTTGACCCCGCATTTGTTTTTCAGATACATTGATTTAATAAGGTCATAGACTTTGCCCCCTATTCCACACTGAAGAAGTTTATAATAGAGCCCTTCGTGCCATATAGAGTCAAAGGCTTTCTTGAAGTCGATGAAACAGGCGAATATTTTCCCATTTTTTGTTTGGTGTTTATGTTTTCAATGAGGGTGTGAAGGGTATAGATATGGTCGGCGGTGCGGTGTTTTGGAAGAAAGCCTATTTGGTTTTTTCTGAGGATATTATGTTTGTTAAGAAATCAAGTAATCTACTATTTAGAATACTGCAGAATAACTTCCCTAGACAACTGTTGACACAGATGCCGCGGTAGTTATTTGGGTCTGATTTGTTTCCACTTTTATATATGGGGGAGATTACGCTCTCTCTCTCTCGCTCTCTCTCACTCGCTCTCTCTCACTCGCTCTCTCTCGCTTTCTCTCTCTCGCTCACTCTCTCTCGCTCGCTCTCTCTCGCTCGCTCTCTCTCACTCGCTCTCTCTCACTCGCTCTCTCACTCGCTCTCTCTCTCGCTCTCTCTCACTCGCTCTCTCTCACTCGCTCTCTCTCTCTCTCTCGCTCTCTCTCGCTCGCTCTCTCTCGCTCGCTCTCTCTCGCTCTCTCGCTCTCTCTCACTCGCTCTCTCTCGCTCGCTCTCTCTCACTCGCTCTCTCTCGCTCGCTCTCTCTCTCACTCGCTCTCTCTCACTCG